>NC_061832.1:12276389-12278889 GCF_019202785.1 Penaeus chinensis
ATAAATGTACTAGACATCTAGGCCATATATCAATATTGTGTTAGATATAACTTCTTTATTAACAGTCAATGAGAATAGATAAGTTAGTTTTTTTTAAGTGTAATTAAATAATAAAGTGCTTTCTAAGATTCATAGCTCAGCAGACGTGTGTAGACAGTGACGAAGCGTAAGGTTGATTTTTTTGTCTATCAAGTATTTGCTTTTGTCATGATTCTTACTTTTACTTGCTTGATGTTTGATTCATATATTCACATAGAAATAGAAACTTAATTTGTGTTTGTTATAATTGACCATTTATTTTTCTTATGATTATTTTTATTTTAGTATAAAATTTAATACAGTGAGCATGTGTATAATGATTTAACTTTTTGCTTGTCTGGTGACCATGATTATTTTGTGTAATAACTAATTCGTTATTAACTTTGAGATAATGCATTACTTTTATAATGATTGCTATTTTGTTTTATAGCATTTGATTCATGATGATATGACGTAGTTTTGCATATTGTTAATTTTGTTTTCATCAAGTTTCATGATTGATAAT
Organism: Penaeus chinensis; assembly: GCF_019202785.1. Lineage (NCBI taxonomy): Eukaryota > Metazoa > Arthropoda > Malacostraca > Decapoda > Penaeidae > Penaeus > Penaeus chinensis. The sequence goes on from NC_061832.1 coordinate 12,276,934, forward strand.
TATATAGCAGTGAGTCATAACTGTCTCATTGTATTTAAAGAGTTAAGAACCTAAATAATGTCATATCAATGTTTTTGTTTAACGTAAAGCTTGTAATTTTATTATATTGCATTGATTATATTCTGTTAATAAATATATTAATTTATTACAAAGATTTAGCTTAAACCTTTAATTGCTCTAATTGATAATATTAATATTGTCCCTTTAAATTGTTTTTTGTATTAATTATTTAAAGTTATATTATAATTAAAGAGAACATTTAAACATTTATTAAAATAGCATAATGTTTTGATACTGCGAAGTTTTAACAAAATGTTGTGGAATAGGGGGCCACATCCTAACGTGGAGAGTGACTTACACACTGATTTCAAATCGAAGTCATTTTTCTCCTGAACCGGCGTCGCGTCCCTCTCCTTGTTCAATAGAGTATCACATTCCTACAAACTGTTATTGTGCGTGAGATGAGCTCTTGCTAGATCCCTTCTAAACCTCCGAAAGGGCAAAGGGTCTTCTGTGATACGTTGTTTGCGTGCCATGTATCACGAAGGAATTAAGGGCAGCCGAGTCAGGTCATCTAGAAATACTCGATGCTTCCATTTTAGGGATTCCTCGTCGTGCTTCTATACATCAGAGGTAAGGTGTTGGGCTTACAATAAGTGCACCGCCTTTAACCTTTTTATGATAGTTCCTCTCTGTTATTTCCCTTTTCCTCTCTTTTCTTTTACTCTTTTATAAACGTTATTCTTAATTCATTCCCAGTTTTCTGATACTTAACTGCTTTAACTGTTGGTGTGGATCTATTTTCAAAGTCAGGGAGATTCTTCCCTATTGATGTACAGTAGTTGTTAGTGAGACATTTTTGGCCAGTTACTTCTGAAAGCAGTGTGAACATGGAGTAAATCGCACACAGCCACCCACCGACACACACACGCATTCATATTCAGTATATATGTGTGTATATATATTAATTTATTTATATCTATTCATCTGTTTATCTATATAAATATTCTGTATGTTTTTCTGTTTTTCTCTCTCTCTCTTTTTCTGAAATAAGTTAATCAATGAATAAAAAGAAGCTGACCGCCCACAAACAGCAGACTTCACATCCCCCTGTTCGTGTTTTTTACCATAATATATATAAGAGGATTATTGAGCAACTTTTCCATGTTTATCATAATAATACACATAAGCTGACTTTGCATCCCACTGTCCATGTTTGCTATTATTGTATATATGGCGTTACTAAGCAACATTATTCGTGTTTATTATTCTGTTATCCTATTCACATGCCTTTTTCTGTTCACTAATTAGTTGTATCTTTATCGACAACGAGCCTTCAGCAATTATTCTTTGTATACCTTTGTATACCAATTATAATGCCACTAATTCATACTCATTAAATAGACTAACAAAACATACTTATAAGTTTCTTTCATATCTGGGAGGGAATCTTATTTACAGATGCAAGGGAGGCGTGGAGGGAAGGACAAATTCCAAGGGGGGCGTGGTAGTTAATAGGTTAAGAACCACTGCTTTGAAGCCTGTATATATTTGAAGCGGAGTGTTGAGTTTAATCACTCCCCAACCTCTTTTATTTTAAACAGTTTTTCTTATCATTACCGCGATAGTATCTAAAGCGTGTAAGTGATTGTCAAACCACTTCCACGCTTCCTGTCAGAACTAATGGTCCGGTGTCTACGCAAGTTCTTAATAATTTCATAATGTAATAGTGTTTTTACGGTCTGCAGGAGGGATAGTGATAAAAGATAATTGTCTTTTTCTCAATTACACCCCAGTGACGTCCATTAGGGTAGGGGAGGGAGGTAGTTTTGCTTGGCCCCCTCAAGGTCTTCCCCCCCCCCCCCCGGCTACATTTTTAAACTTATTTTTCTTTTTTTAACACTATATATCCCTGGTTATAAATTAAAAATGTCCATAGAACAGGTATTTTTCTAA
>NC_061832.1:12283889-12288889 GCF_019202785.1 Penaeus chinensis
TAAGGGACATGCACTAATATTGTGGCAAACCTCTTTCTTCAAGATAGTATTGTCAAGCTCTCTCGAAGATAATTGTTGAGCATCTCTACTTTGAAAGACAGTGTTACAAGCCTCCTTACAGCCGGGGTTTTCAAATATCGTTTAGGACGGCACAGCGACCTTTCTTTAATTAAGGTATTGCAAAGCTCTGTGTTAGAGACGATGTAGCTATATCTTTTTTCTTTCTTTCTAAGGTGGTTTTACGGCTCTCTATTATGAAGGGTCTTGGACACGACTATTCCTAATAGCCCCTTAAGAGTACCCTTTTTTTAAAGATCTTTTATTTAAAGATGGTACGGAATACCCTTTAAAAGTCTGTGTTGCAAACTTCAAATAAAGAGTTTTTTTGAGGCTTCTGTCATAACGCCGGTGTTGCAAGTTCCTTTTCTTATAACGTGTTGCAAACTTCTAACTAAAAGACGTTGCAAACCCTTTTAATTCTGTCACAAAATTCTGTCCTTAAACGCGTCTCAAATCTCTTTTTTGAAGCTCGTTCCAACCCCTCCCATACAACCTTAAAGACAGCATTGGTAACCTCCATCCCACTAACCGACATTACAAAGACCTTTCGCAAAAACTGTCACAAAACTTTATCCCAAGTAAACGGGGTTGAAAATCTCCGTATCATGACTTTTTCATACCCTGCTCGAAAAGGAAAGCTTCGCAGTTGATACGCCCCCGGAAATTTAAGATTAAGAAGATGAATTTACAGTCCACGATAATTTTTAATTTCCTTGCCTCAATTTTCCTCACTTGAAAATTACACCAAGAGCATGTTATATTTGTCTTCGTGAAGTATATGAATGTGACGTCTGCTTCTCGCTGTAATCCATGTGGAATTGGTCTTCACGTGTAGTGTTCAGGCGATTCTAACTCATGGATATGTTGTTTATTGTTAGGTTTTGATTAATAGAGAGCAAAGATCTACTTCGTTTACTGTTGTTTTTGTTAGTTTGTTTCAGTAAAGAATGTTATTCCGTTAACCTGTTATATTTATCTTTTTCTCCAAGCACATAAATAAAACACAGAAATGCAGATAATAAGAAACAAAGACGGCGAAGGGGGAAAGCGAGGGGGCGGCGGGTGGGCGGGGGGAATCTAATAAAAAAAAAAAATATGAAATAAATAAAAAAATAATTTCATTATTTCCTTCTCTTTATTTACTTGTCAACTTCAAGCTACGACAGAAAAGCTGCTAGCCTCTTCCAGGAAGCTCGTTCAGCAGAAGATCCTTCACCACTATCACATATCCAGGAAGTTCCAAGAAATGTTATTCATTAAATCACAAAAGAGCTGCGCTATTTCAGATTACACGACAACTCTCAGAAAGGAAAAACAGGAATTCAAACCATTATTTACCCCTTTCTTACGAGATAATGGGAATAAGTGATTTAGTTTCATCGTTAATCTTTAAACCGCTTAGAACGTGATATTACGTCACCCGCCACTGAAGACAAATCTAAATCGCGGTAAATATTACATGAAACAATGGTAATATGATTATATCTTATCTTTAACCCCTTAAACGGTCTTTAACGTAATATTACGCCACCCGCCGCTTAAGGACCAGGACTCAATAGCAAATGAGGCCTGCAGATCGGGGGGATTGGGGTGAAGGGAAAAGCGAACAAGTACATGTTACACAGCCCAGCAAAGAAAATATCCCGGCTATCAAAAGCAAAAGATTAATTTATACATTTTATAAGATTAGCAAACAAGGCCTGAAATGGCAAAAAAATAAAAAAACAAAACAGAAGAGCACCTGAAATTGTAAAAGCACAGAAAAAAAGAAAACAATGTATAAAAAAGCAACACCAACAACAAAACCGAAAAATAGAAAAGGAAGAAAAGAAAAGAAAAAACCTGGAAAACGAAAAATTTCTAATTTAATTTTTACAGTTTCGTAGACATGGAATCAGTACCTGCTTCTTGTATATGTTGCTCCAGAAACCGATTCTCCCTCTCTGTCTCGACCCCAGCAAGATGCATCCCATGGAACCGACAATACTGCGCTGCTTTGTACCAGTTTGCCTGTAATGACCCAGTTAGTAAGCAAAGCACCGTGTTGGGGCGTGGCTTGGGACGACACAACAGCTTGTGTACGAGTCTGCATTGTGCGGGCACGATTATCAATCTCTGTATCTTTGTATCTTTGTCTCTGTATCTGTGTGTGTGTGTGTGTGTGTGTGTGTGTGTGTGTGTGTGTGTGTGTGTGTGTGTGCATTTATATATATATATATATATATATATATATATATATATATATATATATATATATATGCTGTGTGCGTGTGCATGAATATACAAATGTGTCTTAAGTATATATCTTACAAACATATCTTACAAACATATGACTCGCCTCTAACTGAAATCCCAGAAGAATGAATAATACAACTACAATAGACAGAACAGTGCTGACTAAACGCTGATTCATTTGCGGAATCAATGTTTGTAAGAAACCAAGTAACACAATGAAATAAAAATCCACATGTTAATCTATGAAATAATTGCATGAATGTTTTTTAAGCAAATTAATTACGTGATATTGAAGCAATTTTTCTTCTTTTTTCCTAATTTGAGGTGATATTTCTTAGGATTATTGCTTCCGCGGTGAGAATAACCTCAACAAATGCTACAAGTAAATCAAGAATAAGTGTGTTTGTACCGAAAAGAATTAAGTGATGTTAGCAGTTACCGTTACCTTTTTATTATTTTCCTTAGTTCGTTGTTGACAGGTTTAACACTTTTCTACGTTTCCTAATATATCTTTCAGCTCTTTAACACGGAAATGTTGTATGGGTGTATTTGCGTTATTTTTCAGTAAGAAGCCCGCGCGCGCCTGCGCGCATGTGTGTGTGTGTGTGTGTGTGTGTGTGTGTGTGTGTGTGTGTGTGTGTGTGTGTGTGTGTGTGTGTGTGTGTGTGTGTGTAGACACACTGTGAGTCTATTCGATAATCCACATACATGCCTGGATGACGATCTTACAAACTGTACGTCAAAAGAGCACAGATATGCCAGGTTTCGCTAACCGGTTAAGTATTTGATTACGCGAATTCTACCTGAAATGTGAATATTTCATTTAAAATGTGTTATCATAATGCAAATAACCCCTTTAACGAAATAAAAAAAAACATGCTATTACGAAGGACCACTATTGTTTACATTATGTGGTCAGATATCAGACTCAAAAAAAAAAAAAAAAAAAAAAAAAAAAAAAAAAAAAAAAAACTTTGACACTCCATTTCAAACCAAAATGATACGATTAAAGTTCCTTGCAATGTGTAATCATAGTTGGGAGCCTAAAGATCCTATTTCCTATTTCTCCTCTTTTTAATTCTCAGACACCTTGGTTATGTTGGTCTGCCAGAATACAGGGATAATATCTGCTATTCACTCAAATTCATGGCAGAAAAGCTCACAAAAGCAACTACATGTCCATACTGTTATCCTATAATTATCAAATGAGGTTGGAAACTTTTTTGAAACCAGAAATCAAAGCGCCGTGTGTATGTGTATGTATGTATGTATGTATGTATGTATGTATGTATGTATGTATGTATGTATGTATGTATGTATCTATGTATGTATGTATTTATATATTTAATATATATGCACATTTGCAATTTCATTTGTATGCATAAATAAATCAGAACCATAAGGTAGTTCTAATGAGCAATGCATGTGAAAAAATCAGATACAGTAAAAAAAAAAAAAAAAAAAAAAAAAAAATATATATATATATATATATATATATATATATATATATATATATATACTGTGAGTTTATTCGATAAATTAGAAGTTATAGTTATAATGTGGACGTTTTTTTTGTTTTTTTTCTACAGATCTTAGTTTACTTTGTTACCACAGTATATGTAACAAAGTTCGTAATAACATTTAGTTCTTTGTTGTATGGTTTTCATGTTATAATTACATCACCTACGTTAACCATTTTTCGGATTGAACTTATTTGACTTATTTGATTAATTTGAGCTCCTTTAACATATTTGTAAGAAAATAAAATGTTTGAATATCCGGCTAGCGATGCTTGGCATTTAAGTGCTCTTTTAGTCTACAGATTGTAAAATCGCGTCCGGATAAGCGTGTGTATACACTGGAATATTTCTTCACCTTGCATTAAACTTTTTTTTTTTCTTGTATAGTGCTCTTTTTGAGCCATATTGATTATCCCAAAAATTAAACAGGCCGAATACAGTGAAGACGTAGAAAAAATAAACTTGTCATTTCAGAAATGTGCGGATTACACACAATCAAAAAAGAAATTCAAATTAATCGCAGTTATCCCACGGATTACTATACCCCTAGAAAACGGGAACATTAGCGTGCCGTAGGGACTCTCCTATCCTTTGTTTGAGGATAAAATCACCCTTAATGGCGCATAATCATGATAAATCACAGCCTTCCGTAATCAGATCTTTCTAAGTAATGTAATGTGATGACAAACTGGAAGCAATTTGCATAATGCACGAGTTATAATGAGTATTTTTAGTAATGATCAAATTTCGCTCTCCTCGTTCCTTGTTTCCTTTATATTTCCACTTAAGGTATTTATGTACACAGACTTTCAGAAGGGCAGGGGGCTCCTTGGAATTGGGCACTTTTCTCCTCCTAAGTTTGGTTTAAAGGGCATTTCCTTCGTTGATTTAAAGCAAGGAAGGCACATTTATGTTTTCACTAAAATGGGTTACTTTAATTTACCTTGACTGAGGCCTTTTAATTGACTTGATTTTCACTTCAACAGCACTTCCTTTTCCACAAACAGGTCCTTTTACTTTATTTGCTTATAAATAATAGGTCACTATTCTCTTCCTTTCTCTACCTGATTTTGGTTAAAATACTTTATTTTATTTAATTATTTATTTTACTAAATTAGCATTTAACATTCCCTCCTCCTCCTCCTCCTCCGCCTACTTCTTCTTCTTCCTTCTCCTCCTCTTCCT
>NC_061832.1:12296389-12313889 GCF_019202785.1 Penaeus chinensis
GAGGGGGTGATGAAATGAGGAAAAAAGGGGAGACGAGAAGAAGATATAACGATGTAAGATGAAAGAAAGGGAGCGAAGAGAGGAAGTAATAGCAAAATAAGGAAGAAAAGGTTGAAGAAGAGGAAAAATACGAAATATGGAAGAAAATGAAGAGACAACGAAATAAGAAAAATAAGGAGAGAAGGGAATAAAGACCCAAAGAAAGAAGAGAGGAGAAGAAGGGGATGAGAAGATAAGCGAGAAAAACAGAGGGAAACTAGAAGAGAGATCACGTAGGGAGAGGGAAGAGAAGGCAGGGAGAGGGAGGAGGAAAAGAGGGGAGAGAGAGTGGAAAGAAGGGAGGAAGAGGGGGACATATTAACGAGAAACAGTACAACAGCAATTGCCAGAGGGTTGTGCAAGGGAAGTTTATTGCTCACGAACACCATTTCCTATTGTATTGTTGCATCCGTTGACAGGAAATCAATTTCAGCCCAACTCTAGGGTTATATAACAAGTGAACAGAAACAATTAATGAACTTTGATGCTGTTATCACTATCAGTATAATCATTGCTATCAGTGTCTGTTTAATTATTATTATCATGATTATTACTATTACATTATCATTTTCGTTATCAGTATCATCAAAATTATTATGATAGTTGTTCATAGTATTATCTTAATTACTATTATTACTACCATTTATCATCCTTATTATTATTATTATTATTATTATTATCATTATTATTATCATTACTATTATTATCATTACCATCACTGTTATCATTATCACTATTATTATTGCTATCATTATTATCATTATTATCATTATCATCATTATCATCATCACCATTACTATTATTATCATTATCATCATCCTCACCATCATTCTTGTTTCTATCATCTTTACTGTTACTTTTACTCATCATCAATATCATTACTGAATTTATTGCTGCCACCCTTATCTTCACTGTCATAATAATCATGAAAACAATGACCTTTACCATCACAATCATCACCACCTCCATCCATGCCATGCTGTTGGAGCGGTGAAGCAAAATTTCCTTCTCGCTTCGTCCGTGCTTCTTTCTTGCTTGACTCGCGCTCCATGCTTGCTTCATTCTCACTTCACTCTCGCAGCGATTTCAAAGTGAGGATAATGAGGCGAGACGCTTCAGGCAAGCACGACGGGGCTTGCAACGGTACACTGATCAGACCTGTCCACAGCCTCGAAAGTTTTCTTAAAAGTCTCTCTCTCTTTCTCTCTCTCTCTCTCTCTCTCTCTCTCTCTCTCTCTCTCTCTCTCTCTCTCTCTCTCTCTCTCTCTCTCTCTCTCTCTCTCTCTCTCTATGTTTCTATCTTTCTCTTTATGTTTTTTTCTCTCTGCCTATCTGTCTGCCTGTCTCTCTTTCTTTCTTTCTCCCCTTCCCTCTCCCTCTTGCGAGCACGAATCTGCATGTATAAGTATACACACAAACACGCCATCGCGCACACAAGACTTCCCTCGCCCGTCCGAAATCCGCGACTGCTCAGCTCGCTCTCCCGATGCGACCCTCTCCCCCGATGCGACCCTCTCCCCCGGAGGAAAGGGCCAGCGGGAGCGACGGCGACAGGCAGGGGATACGGACGCAGCGTCATATTGGATCCGGCTGAAGGTTCTGCGACGTGTAACTTATCTCTGATCTCTGCATTAGGCGATGTGGTTTTATGCAAGGGCATTTGGTTGGTTGACTGTCTGCGCGAGACAGACAGTCAACCATTGTGTGTGTATGTGTGTGTGTGTGTGTGTGTGTGTGTGTGTGTGTGTGTGTGTGTGTGTGTGTGTGTGTGTACCTCTATCTATCTATCTATCTATATATCTATCTACATAAATATATATATTTACATATTTATACACACACACACACACACACACACAAATATATATATATATATATATATATATATATATATATATATATATATATATATATGTCAGATACTACATATACAAATCAACGTCTGTATTTCTACTTCTATACTTATATTAATATGTATATCACAAACTATATCAAGGGGAGGGGGAGGGGGAGGGGGCGAGAAAGGAGGAGGGGAGGGGGAGAATAGGGGAGGGGAGGGGGCGAGAAAGGAGGAGGGGAGGGGGAGAATAGGGGAGGGGAGGGGGCGAGAAAGGAGGAGGGGAGGGGAAGGGAATGTGGGAGGGAGACAAGCAGAGGACAAGCCTTGTGTAGTGAATGTCAGAGTGCCAGAGGGAGCCCTCTTGGGCGGGCGCTGGGGCCGGCGGGGTCACAGCACGATCGCAGGAGGTACATGTTCGCTCGCACACGCACGCACGCACGCTTGCACGCACGCACGCACGGTCAGACATACCTTCACCTCCCTTAGGCAAGTTTTTGCTGCCCATGTAAGATAAATTTGCATAAATGCACGCACGTACTCACAATATGTGTGTGTGTGTGTGTGTGTGTGTGTGTGTGTGTGTGTGTGTGTGTGTGTGTGTGTGTGTGTGTAAGCATGTATAATGTATATACATACCGATGTCTATACGTAAATAATCATGATGATTTTCGGATCTAATCCCTTGCATTCCACCACATTTCCGCATTTAAAAAAAGATAATGAGCAACCTTCCACAACCCGAAAAGCTTTTAAGTTTAAAAAATAAACTGCCACCCTTTTTTTTCCCTTTCAAAAACCCCCCCCTAAACAAAAAAAATAAACAAAAAAGGGGGGGGGGTTCCCCCTTTTTTTTCTCCCCCCCTTTTTCCCCCTCCCTTCCCCTCCTACTTTCCTCCACCCCCCCCCCTTCCCCCCCACTCCTCCTCCCTCCCCCCAATTTTTCTCCCATTTTTTCTTCCCCCTTCTCCATTTTTTTGTTTTTTTGTTTTTTTTGGGTTTTTTTTTTTCTTTTTTTCCCCCTTCCCTTCGTTTTTCTGTTTTTTCACTTTCCCTTGCTTCCCCCTTTCCCTTTTTGCTTTTCTCCCTTCCTTTCACCTTCCCCTTTTTTCTTTTTTTTCCCTTTCCTTTTTTAATTTTTTCCCCGGGCTTTTTTCGGGTCTCTTTTTTTTCCCCCCTTCCATTCTCCCAAATTTTCTTTGGCCCCCACCCCTCCCTCCTTTCTCCCCACCTCGGGGCCCTGCTTTTCTCTCTCTCTCCTCCTCTCTCTCTCCTCTTTTTCCTCTCTCTTTCTCTCTCTCTCTCTCTTTTTTCTCCCTCCTCTCTCCTTTTTCTCTCTTCTTTCCCCTTCCTCTCTCTCTCTCTCTCTCTCTCCTTTTCCTCTCTCCCCTTTCCTCTCCTCTCCTCTCCCCCTCTTTTCCCTTTTCTCCCCCCCCTTCCCAAACCCCTTTTTTTCCCCCCCCCCCCCCCCCCCTTTTCTTCCCCCGGGTCTACAATCCGTACAGAAATTTCATTTCCCAGTACAAACAAAATCTCTTCATATATGATGGAAATGTGATTATTATTTTTTTCCCATAAAATGCAATAGCAATGAGAGAGATACAATAAACAGAGAAAAGGAAAAGGCAAAAGACAAGACTATTAAAAAAGAAAAGTTTAGAGAAATTAATTCTTAAAAAGTTGAGTTAGAGAAATAAATAAAAGAGAGACAAAACACACAAGAAAAAGAAAATGAGGAAGATAAAGAGGAAGATAAAGTGACAGAAATAAAATTTTAAAAATATTACTGTCTGTCAGAAACTCCAGCCGCCGTGAATTACGTCTCCGCCCCGTCCCGCGATCATCTTAACATCTTCTCTCTTCTGTCCCTAGATATTCATCTTTTTCTCTTTCTCTCTCGCTCTTTAGCTATCTTTATCCTTTTCTCTCCCTCCCTCCCTCTCCCTCTCCCTCCCTCCCTCCCTCCTTCCCTCTCTCTCTCTCTCTCTCTCTCTCTCTCTCTCTCTCTCTCTCTCTCTCTCTCTCTCTCTCTCTCTCTCTCTCTCTCTCTCTCTCTCTCTCTCTCTCTCTCTCTCTCTCTCTCTCTCTCTCTCTCTCTCTCTCTCTCTCTCTCTCTCTCTCTCCCTCTCTCTCTCTCTCTAGTGACCTGTTCTCGTGATATCTCTCGCCTCACATACCAGAAAAGCCATATGTTTCTTATCTTACAGCAACTCCACTATCCTCCGCGACTCCAACAGGTCTACAGCCGTGACAATAACGAAGTGACCTTAGAACAGGCTAATTCAACCCTTATTGTTCGCAACCTGTTCCCATGCTGTTATTCTGATGTCTATATAATTATGTCTTGTTTATACTCAAAATTTTCGTTAGAAAATGCTTATTCTGAATCACTAAGTATGTTATTCAAATGTCTTTATGTTTTATGAATACCCAGCATTTCTTTCTTCTCAACACGAAGCATTTTAGTCTTGTAAACTTAATAACCATAACTCTCTTCACACATACAACTGTATACAAGGTACCCTTGTTCCTTCACCACGAAACCATCATGGGACCATGTGTATCCTTATTTGTGTTCATTCAAATTATTTCATGTTTGCCATTATGAAATGTTTCAAAACGAATTTTGGTTATAGAAATGTCTGAGCAGTCGACACAGATCACTCGCCCTCGCGGGCATGGCTCCTTCCTAGGCGCCTCTGCCTTGCCTGTCCTCTATATTCCAGCTACCGTACTCCCGTGCTAATAAACTATAGAATCTGCGACAACTTTAACTCAACACATCGAAACCAAACTCACCACAACATTACATTGGTCCTAGTCTAGCAGGATAAAACTCCCCCTACATTACATTGGTGACAAACTAGTGGGACACACTTCCTGCTTTATATTACTCTCTCTCTCTCTGTCTTTCCTTTACCCCCTTCCTCTCCCCTCCCCCTACCCCTTTCCCAATTTACGGAACCCGAGGCCTAGCCGCCGTCTGGAAATAATGTCGCCGACGTCTGTCATAAGTTGCTCTGGTCTCCTGACGGAGGTTTATCTTCCCTCGGCGTCGGAGGCTGATGGGGCCGAGGCGAGAGGGGGGGGGGGGGAGTCGCTTTTGGTTTCTTTCTTTTCCTTCATTCCTCCATTCTTTTATTATTTTTGATAGATAGACAGACAGACACACACACACACACGCACACACACACACACACACACACACACACACACGCACACACACACACACACACACACACGCACACACACACACACACACACACACACACACGCACACACACACACACACACACACACACACACACATACACACACACACACACACGCACACACACACACACACACACACACACACACGCACACACACACACACGCACACACACACACACACACACACACACACACACACGCACACACACACACACACACACACACACACACACACACATATATATATATATATATATATATATATATATATATGATTTAATTATTTATATCTATCCACGTAAGGGCCAGGTCTCCGCTGCATATTTATGTAAATACGTTTTTTTCTTCGGGGATTCCAAACAGGAGCTTACGGTCATCTCAAGGAAAACAAGACAATGTACGTGCGGAGGCGTGCATCAGGGAAGAAGAGAGACGAAGGAAGAATTCCGATAAAACGGGGAATAAGGAGATAGATAACAAACTTATTGGCCGCCCGTGTACGTGTTTGTACGGGCGTACGCTTTGCCCGCCTAAATATTAATATTTTTTTCCACTCCCGGGCCTACACTGTCACCATGTTGTAAGGAGAACAGTGCACAGCATGATTCCACCAGCCAATGCCCCTGCGTGGGCGTGGGCGTGGGCGTGGGCGTGGGCGGTGCTGTGTGAACACCGAAACACGGGAGGCTAAAGCATCGAAATTCTTAAAGGTGGGAGATTCATTCATTCAAAGACGTGGTTTAGACGAAGAAACATTTTTCTTCTTCTCTCTTTTTCGGCTTTCTTTTCCCTCTAAAGCGGGGATCAAAGTGTACAAGACATTTGTGATATTTCTCGAGTCGCAATTAATTCATCCTTTCATCCTCATGGTTAAAAGTTTCTGCAAGATGTACGACAAGTTTCGATTTGCGATTGAGTCGCCCTCTCTTCCTCCTCCTTCTCTTACTCTTCCTTTCATCCTCTTCATTTCCAGCCGCAAATACCGCTATACAAGAGATGATAAAAGCCCTAATTGGCTACCGTGTCACAGTAACGAAGTTTCGTCACTGCCACTTTAGGAAACACTGAAAGTCAGGTTTCGATTTCTGTCTCTGTCTGTTCTCTCTTCCCTTTGCCCTCGAGCCTTTCCTCTCTCCCTTTCCCGTCACGGACCTCCCCTTCTCTCTCTCTCTCATTTTCTCCACGCAGGCCACCCCTTCACCCCTCCCCCTCCCGCAGAGGACCCCCCTCCACCTCCTCACGCCCGGGATTGCATAGCATCGGCCCCTTCAAGGCAAGCCACTTGGCAACGACTGCGATGAAGACAACTAACGGCATCGCCTCCCCGACATTCCCTTCTCTCTTCCCCCTACACCTTTACCCCTTACTCCTGACTCCCTTCATCTCCTCTCGCTCTCGCTCTCTCTCGCTCTCGCTCTCTCTCGCTCTCTCTCTCTCTCTCTCTCTCTCTCTCTCTCTCTCTCTCTCTCTCTCTCTCTCTCTCTCTCTCTCTCTCTCTCTCTCTCTCTCTCTCTCTCTCTCTCTCTCTCTCTCTCTCTCTCTCTCTCTCTCTCTCTCTCTCTCCTCTCCCTCTCTCCTCCCTCCCTCCCTCCCTCCCTATCTTTCTCTTTCTCTCCTTCTCCCCCCCCTCTACTTCGTTCCCTTCCAACTTCCCTTTCCATCTTCCCTTCCCTTCCCCTCTCCTTCCACTTCCTCCTTCCCCCTTACCTCTCTTCCTTATTCCTACTCTTTCCTATTCCTCCCTCGTTCCCTTCCCCCTCTTCTTGCCTTCCCCCCGTTTATGTAAGGTAGAAAATCTCGCCCGTTATCTCTGCCTGGATGAGCTCTATAGGGCCGATGTTGTCATTGCGCATCACCTCCGTCCTGAAGCGTGCTAGGTCGGAGGTCGTAGCAATTCGTTACGAGAAAATCGGCTTTAAGAGCGTGCTATTTCATATATCCCTTTCTTCTTCCCTATAGCCTACTTCTTTTTACCTTCTGTTCCTCTTCCTTTCTTACTTATGTCTGTCGTTTCTTTCCTTTCTCTCTTACTCCTCTCTCTCTCTCTCTCTCTCTTCCTCACCCCTTCTCCCCCTCCTCTCTCTCATCTTCCCTCTTCCTCTCTCTTCCCACCTACCTTTCATATTCTTTCTCATTCTTCCCTTCCCTCTCTTCCAATTCCTTTTATGTCTTATTTTTTTCTTTCGACTGAATCTATCGTTTGGTGAACCCGATGACCTTTCACGATCTCAGGCCGTTCTCCCCTCTTCTTTCATCCCGTTTATCATATTCCCTCGCCTCCTCTCATTCTCGTTGAATCATCTTCTCTTTGTTTGTTTGTTTCTATGTCTGTCTGTCTGTCTCTCTCTCTTGCGAATATTGTTTTCTTTCTTGTTTCCCTGTGTTTTATTTGATTTTGCTTTTGTTTTACCTATCTCCTGCTCATTTTCTCTCTCTCTCTCTTTCTTTCTGTTTGTCTATCTGGCTTCTCTCTTTCTACTTTTCTTTCCTCCTCCTTCCCTATCTCCTCCCATCTTCACCCTCTTCCCATCCCCTCCCTCTCCTCCGTCCTTCTCTTCCTCCATTTCTCCCACCCTTTCTCGCATAACCTCCAATCCTACCCTACGTCCCTTCTCTCCCCCTCCTTCCTTCCCCTTATTATCATGTTCCCCTCTTATCATTTCGCAGCGATCTCTTCTGACGAGGCAGTCTGCACAAACTTCTGCGGCTGGTGAGGGGAAGCCCACGGCTCCCTACGGTCGAGGTGGGGAGATAAATAACGAATTACAGCATAATTATTTTAATGGCGTGCGGTTGAAAATCTCATTCAAATGGAAATTACAGTTTTCTAAAAATGTATGAAAATCATAAAACTGTGAAGAATCAGGTAGACAAATCTCATGAAAATAATTATGATATGATAATTTACCTAGGCATAATGACTGAAAAGATATTGTAATGAAATAACCTTTCAAAAATAATCCTAGCAATGACACGGGTGAGCTAATCTCATGATGAATATTAGGATCAGATATTTCATCGGCACAATGTGATTAAAAAGACACCGAAGGACGAATCTTAAGCAATTAAATAGATCAAAGGCAACACTAATTACATGAAAGGGAATTATTAATTGTTCTAAAATAGAGGTTAACGAGAAAGTGACTTAATCGTCATGTTATATTCATAGATTTCAATCTACAGAGTTAAGAACGGGAATTAAAAAGCAGCTGTATGTTTAAACACGCGAATGAACTTCTGGAGTTTTTACTTTCTCTCTCTCTCTCTCTCTCTCTCTCTCTCTCTCTCTCTCTCTCTCTCTCTCTCTCTCTCTCTCTCTCTCTCTCTCTCTCTCTCTCTCTCTTAGCGTCTCTGTCTCTGTCTCTGTCTCTGTCTCACACACACACACACATATACATATACATTACATATATATATATATATATATATATATATATATATAAACATATATGCAAACACACACACACACACACACACACACACACATATATATATATATATATATATATATATATATATATTTATACACATGTATATGTATATATGTATATATATGTATATACAAGTATAAATGTATGTATGTATGTGTATATGTATGAATGTATGTGATGTCTCTATACCAGTTCATGTGTGTGAGTATGCATGTTGGTATAAGCATATACACCTGTGAATGACCGAGCGTGTCTACGTCGACGTACACATTCCCCTCCTGCACTGTGGACAGCGACCCTACACAGAAACGTATCCTCCAGCAGCGGCCGTTCACAAACCCATCAACATAACTACATGCTTTATTCCAGAGCCGGTTAATAGCCACATTTCCATTAGCTATAAACGTTTAACGGACAAAAGCCAAACGTTACTATGAGCGAACCGTTTGCATATGGATCTCCAGTAGAAATATCGCCTGTTTAACCCAACGCGAATTTCTATTGTTTACCTAAATGAGGTTCTGCCGTCCTTTGTTTTGTTTATAGGAGGTTGTATTGTGCCCAGGCATTGCTCGTTGGGAAGCGGTATTTCTTCCCAGATTGCTGTATCCCTAAAGTCTATTCTGTTTTGTGATCTGCTTTCCTCTCCCCCTCTCTGTCTGTTTGTCTATTTATTCGTTTGCTTTTTAACTCCTCTCTATTTCGCTTTTCTCCTCGTTCGCTCGTCTTCCATCTACTCGTCTGACTCATCTCTTTATGCATTCTTCTTTCTGTCTGTCTATTCATATATTTATATATTATTTCGATTCACCGCCCTCTGTTTTTTTTTTGTTTTTTTTTTCTTGTTTATTTCCATCTACTTATCTATTTATTAATTCAACTCGCCACTTTCTTCTCTCTCTCAATCTATCCATTTACTAATCTGTCATAACCACTCTATCTTTGCTTACTTATTTCTTTCTATTAGGATTCATAATATCATTATCATTAGAGTAATCATTACTGTCACCATCATTAATTATCATCGCTATCAGTAAGAGCAATAAGAAATTATCAGTAATGTTATAATTATCATAATTTTCACTTCTTCCCCGTTTCGCCGTCAGCATCTTTCTTCGGAAGACCCTCTTATTTTCAAATCCTCTTTATTCAGATTAATTTTTACTTCCTGCACACACATCCGAGGCTGAACGAACCCCGAGGCCTATTATGTACAGAAGGTAAGCGGATAGACGCTATTCACTGGGTATGTGAGAGAGAGAATGATCGACTATTGTGTGTTTTGTGTTTGTTTGTTTGTTTGTTTGCTTGCTTGCTTGTGTATGTGTGTTTGTGTATGTGTGTGTGTGTGTGTGTGTGTGTGTGTGTGTGTGTGTGTCTGTCTGTTCATGATATTAAAGCATCACCTAAAAATATATGATAATGATAACAAGCAAATACATTAGTTTCCTTATTTCCAAAGGAATTATATGAACTTCCTCATTAACGTAATCCTCTCGTTGAAAGGTTAATACTAACAAGGTAGGAGTTTAAAGAAATTAAACATTTGTGTTTTTGTATTCTAAATTGACTTTGAACTGTATTCGCTAAGCACCGTGTATGTCAGTGTGTCTCGACGTAAGCATTATATCTGCATGTATTTCTGTCTGTGTAAGCCTGTGTATGTCTGTGTAGTCACATTTTTCTTTGTTTGACTGCCTAATAATGATACTAACGACGATAACAATATTAATCATGATGATGATATTTTTAATAATGCTGTATATAGATAGATAGATAGATATAGTATGTACATGTGTATGGGTGTATATATATATATTATATATATATATATATATATATATGTATGCATATACATATGTTTATATATCTATGCATATACATATGTATGCATATACATATGTATACATATACATTTGTATGCATATACATATGTATACATATACATGTGTGTGTCTGTATTTATATATGCATATATATTCAGTTATATAAGTATTTCAATTATTTTTTTTAGAACCATTAGATGAAATGGCAAGGCTGTTGTTGACTGATCAACTTGTGTTGCAGAGCAAACAAAGAGTTAAGACTCGAGGCTCCGCGGGAGAACTCAGAGGATTGAATTAAGTTTGGGAAAAAATATGTTTATCCTCTATCACTATTCTCATTGTATGGTTTGTTCGCGCGTGTGATTGACATATAATTTTCCTTCTTAATATTTCATTTATTTGTTCATTTATCTATGTTGTTTATTTTTTTCCTTTCGTTTAATTTTCTATGTATTTATTTCCTTTCGTATTTTTTCTTTTTCTTTTTCTTCCCTTCCATTTTGAATTTTCCTTTTTCACTTCACTCTAAATGTATATTATCGTCTATTTTGTTTAGATTCCTAACCTGAGTATGTATGTATGTATGTATGTATGTATGTATGTATGTATGTATGCATGTATGTATGTATGTATGTATGTATGTATGCGCGTGCGTTCGTTCGTGTGTGCCTGGGGGGGGGGGGGGGGGCAGGTATGAGTCCTTATTCAGGAGGAAGGCAGAGGAGGACGGTAAATGCCAGACATATGCCTTTCATCAATATGTATTATCCTTAAATACGCGTAAGTTGCTCATTTCATTCTTATATTCAATACAGCAAAGCCTTGTATGCTGTTCTAGACTGTTGCCCTTCGTATTAGATGCTGTATACAAATCTCCTTTTGAATGACTATGGAACACACATATGGAGAGAGAGAACGGGGGAGAGGGAGGGAAGGAGGGGGAGAGGGAGAGAGGGAGAGAGGGAGAGAGGAAGGGAGAGGGAGAGGGAGAGAGAGAGAGAGAGAGAGAGAGAGAGAGAGAGAGAGAGAGAGAGAGAGAGAGAGAGAGAGAGAAAGAGAAAGAGAGAGAGAGAGAGGATGGGGTAAAGAGAGAGAAAGGACGATATTTAGAAAAATAAAGGTACAAATATTCATGAAAGGAATTTTGCTTTAATATTTGTCGTGATTATTTTTTTCTCTCACACAAGTTTAAAAAATCACACATAGAACTTCACACACCCATTATCATGATGTAATTTTCTAACCAAGCCATCACAGCATCAATAATGACATCAAGCGTCCCATAGTCTTTGCATACACCGGCATCACCAGCAAGCGATTTCCTTAAGGCATTTATTAAATCGTGGAATCGAAAATCAAATATCGCATAGCGTAATTGCAACGGATTCAGGTTATTAAATCCATAGAATTCAAAGCAGAATTGAATACCGTAAGGTTGAATTATTACTGGGTTTCATGACCAGCACTGACGACGGAGACTAGAGTTGGAATCTGGTGAGTGGAATATTGTGATTTCCATAAGCGTTGTCTGGTGGTTATTATGAACTGATGGCTTTAACTTAGAGGACCGGGCCTGTCTGATATTCCTGTAATGCGGTTATTGCCAGATACTGCCATGGCAATTTGCTTATTTGTCATTGTCATGTCATTTTCATTTTCTTTTACATCTATTCCTTCTGGTTTCTTTTTTTTTTTTCTTCCTCATTTATTTTTAATTGGCATATTTTAAAAATTTCTTCCCTACCCCATTTCTCTGTGTGGCGCAATGACAGCGTTTTCGTCTAGCAAGCTTGCTGACCCGCGTTCAGTTCCTCCACCGCCAGTGGACGGTAAACCCGGCAATCCCTTTACACGAGGGGTAATTTAGAATCAACCAAACTGCCTGTCACACCAAACATAAGAATAACCATTGTAACAAATGGAGTTAAATTAAATTGAATTGAAATTTTCACTTTTCTCTTACTGACACCCTCATACGTTTTCCTTTTCTCATATTCCCCGTAAGTCATCATTCCTCATAATTAATTTTCAACTCTTTATTCCCTTACAAACACACACTATATATATATTTTTTAAATCTTCATGAACGTATTTTGTTTCACTTCTTTATACTTTCCTAATTTATCTTCCACTTCTCATCCTCATTCTTCTCATTTCTTTCACTTCCTCATTTCCCTCTCTTCCCTTCCATATATTCTCTTTTTCACATATACCTAATATTTCCCGATTTCCCTTCCTTCCTAATACAATTTCTTCCCTAATACATTTTTTTTTTCGTTTGCTTCCTCATCTCCCGCCCCCCTTGTTCCATCCTCTTTCGTCTTCACTAATAACTAAGACCACCTAAGCATTACGATAATCAGGACTCCCCATTTTTTCCTCTCTGTCTCCTCTTCCATCTTTAGAAAATGGGATTCTTGGAAATTTCCCTTGGGACCTAAAAAAGGGGTGTGGAGGGAGGGGGGGGGGGCGCTAAACAAAATCAAAATAAGACAATAAAAATGACGAGATTGTCATTTGTGTGAGTACGCCTGGAGGAAATTGTAAAACCCCATCCCTTACCAGCCCCATTAACCAACCCTCCCTCCCTATCTATTCAACGTCTCTTTCTTTCCTTCTTTCCCCAACTGCTCTTCCCTTCTCTTTTGCTATTCCCTCCTTCTCCCTCCTTCCACCCTAACCTTTCCATTTCAATCCGCTTTCCTGCTTCCTTCCTTTCCCAGCTACGCTCCCTCTTCTCTTTCCTCTCAACCCTCCTTCTTCTTTTCCTTACCCATCGATCCTTCCCTTCTATCCTTCTTCCCCTCCCTTTCCCTAATCTATCCTTCCCTTCCCTTCCTACTT
This sequence comes from Penaeus chinensis, assembly GCF_019202785.1. Classification (NCBI taxonomy): domain Eukaryota; kingdom Metazoa; phylum Arthropoda; class Malacostraca; order Decapoda; family Penaeidae; genus Penaeus; species Penaeus chinensis. The sequence continues at coordinate 12,309,580 of NC_061832.1, forward strand.
ACCCATCTGCCTCTCAATCCGCACTGTCCTTCTCCTCCCTCTTCGCTATACCTTCCTCCATCCCTCCTCATTTCACCGTTTCCTCCTCACTAATTCCACCCCTTCCCCGTAAACTTTCCCCTTCTCTCTTATCCCTCTTCCCTCTCATCTCGTCCATCCACATTCCCCTTTTCCTTAGTTCTTCCTATGTTTCTCTTTTTTCCCACTTTGATTTTCCCTTTCCACTTATGCCTCCTTTTCCCTTCTTCCCTGGACCCTTACTTCTCTAACTTCTTTCCCTTCCTTCTTTGAGGTGGGGTGGGGGGGGGTGTAAAAGGGAGAGAGAGAGAGAGAGAGAGAGAGAGAGAGAGAGAGAGAGAGAGAGAGAGAGAGAGAGAGAGAGAGAGAGAGAGTTGTGGAATACTTGCAACAGGAAGTGACAATGTACATATATTTCATCTATGGTTTTCTAAAAAATCAGTACACATAAGCAGCAAAGCAAACAATTGGCAGATAACGCCAAAAGCAGGGTGTATATATATATATTTTTTTTTTTCATCGAGTTATTACGCATTCATGATGATATAGACGTTAATAAGTAATGTAGCGATGATAACGATGACAACTGTTTACATGAATGAGGAGTTATGCTATCAGTATGATCTGAGGCAAAGTCCAAATACTACATCTACAACGCCTACCAGCATTTATATTTCTACCTATTCAACACCATTGGACTAAGCATCACTTCTCTCATTGATCTAAGCAAGCTTACACAAAAGTCAGTACACGAAGAGTCTCCCCAACCTCCAGTGTCAAGCAGATTCTCCAAATCCACGATCTCTGATTGGCTAGAGTCGCTACTCGTGGCGCGCTTTGGTTGGCTGAAGACCGGGCCGGGAGGAACTCTGCCTGGCCTCTTATTGGCCGAGGACTGGGCCCTCCTCAGAAGCAGCTGTGCAATTAGCTCGTTTGCCGTCGGACTTCGTACTGCAACAACGAGAAGACGACTGTCACTTTACGAGCGGAGGGAGCTGGAAGGCCTACAAGAAGGGGCTGGGCCTAAGCTGTCTAGTCCTACCTGCCTGGGGAGGCCTTACCAATTGGTATAGGCCTAGCTAACCTACCTAGACCTGGTTTAGTTGGTCTAATCCTATCTGGTTTGTTTAGGTCTAGCCAATTGTCTAGGCCTAGATCATTGGCATAGTCCTAGTTGGTTTGTTTAGGCTTCGGCAAATAGGTATAGGCCTAGCCAACTTGCCTCGATATACTTATCTGGTTTAGCCTTCACTGATCTTCCAAACTCAACTATTTTTTTCGGATCTGAGATTAAGTAACAGGAAACATATGCTACTGACCTAAATAGCAAATGGTTCAATCAATATTAATGAACGGATATAAATTATTATCCAGTTTAATTGAAGAGGTTTTGAGAAATGATTACCTCAGTTCAAGAATTTTTAGATTTAAATGGCATCATGTCGGATATATTGGCCTCACATGCACATATTTCTCACACTAGAAATACTTATTCAGGACAATCAAAACTTGTGAAATGCCAAAAACAAACAAATGGGCTACAAACAGTCAATAAAACTAATTACAGTACAATATACAGCTGAATTAATAATATCTAAGAAGAAAAAATAAGTAACTTGTTTAATAATGTAGTTTATTGAGTATAAGGAGACAGGCCTACATAGTAACATAACACGAAAGAAAAAGGAACAAAATAAATATAAAATAAAATAAATACAAAAAATAAGTTAATAAATTGCAATCAATAAAATGTCAATGTGCACGATCCTTTTGTGACCAATATGTATGAAATGTAACAAACTAATATACTATATGACGAGTAAAAAAAAAAAAAAAAAAAAAAAAAAAAGTAGCGAAGACAGACAAAAAGACCGATAAAGAGAGAACGAAATAGAGAAACGTAAAGGAAAGAGAAAGCTTAAAAGAGTAACAATCCAAACTGTTCCGTCAGACATGTTGTTTACGCACTATATTAACGGCCAGTAATCACAGCTCCTATGATGGCCTCGTTGCTCATTGCCCGTGACTACTTGCATGACATTTCTCTCGCTTGTGTGAATAGTCTGTGGCTTCTTAAAATATTACATTCTTTAATTACTGTGGCTTCCCAGTGGCAGATGACGAGGTTCAACACAGTATGAATACGCCTTATAATGATGGTTCGTAGAATTTATTGTGGATGATATTTATCATTATTATATGAAGGTTGAGATGCGACGAAATCCCAGATAAGAAGGAAAGCTCGGCATTTAGGCATAGAAAACGCACGTGACGTGTGTTGTTTACGGAACTGTCACGACTGACTAACCGTGGCGGAAGTTTTCCTCTATAATTGTCGCCATAAATATGCGACTTGAGGAATTCAGCATAAGCTTTCTCGTTGCTGCGGACATAGAAAACGGGTCTTCGAATCTTCAGGGGGGGGGGGGGGGGCTATGATAGATTCCCTAGACTTTTTCCTCCCCCCCCCCCCCTCTCTCTCTCCTCTTCCTCTTCCTATCCCCCTTCTCCCATAATTCCTCCTTCTCCTCATCATCCTTGTCCTCCTCTTCACTCTATTACATCTCTCTTCGAGGAAAAAAAGCTCTTGCTCCATTTAATTCAATAATTACATTTGTTGCAGGAGTTCTCCTTTCCAGCAGTGTGAACGTTTCTCTCTCTCTCTCTCTCTGATTTCTGTTCATTCTATTTCCTTTTCCCCCACTTTCGGCTCGAGTGACTGACGGCCCCTGCAGCCTGCTCGCGCGGCCTCTCGCCTCGAAATCTTGAGATTGTGGCTGGCAGTACTTCTGAATTTCGAGCGAGGAGGTCGTTGGCCGCGTCTCTGCCGGTCTGCCTGCCTGTCTGTGTTGATGTGTATCTCTGTACGTATACATACATGGATGTATGTGTGTGGGGTTTTAGAGATAGAGACAGAGAGATGGATAGATAGATGTGTGTCCATACTTATATACACATATACAGGTGTGTGATTAAATATGTCTCTCTATCTATTTATCTATCTATGCATCTATATATATGTATGTGTATACACGCACACACACACACACATGCATGTGTTTGTTGTTTGCATGATTGCGTTAGTAATATATACAGATAAATTTATGGATTAATACATTGATTTGCTATTTTGAATACCTCTACGAGACCATGTTTTATTGTAATCCCCTTCCTCTATGTGTGTATAGCTGTGAGCGCATGGATATATGGAGAGACAGAGGTATGAATATCACTTTGTGCCTGTAAATATGTTATTCCGCTCTCAGCTCTATTGTCTAATATAGAGAACAGAGACTGCACTCTCCTCTTCCCTAACACTCCACTACTCCAGACATACACTGATCTTCCTTCTCTCCCCCTTCCCCTTGCTTTCCCCTTCTCCTTCTTCGTTATATCCTCCTCACATACGCAAATCCCTCCCCCCCCCCACCCTCTTTAGCCTCCTCTCCCTCCTTCCGCCTCATTATCGCTTAATCCTCTTCTCTCCTCTCCCTCTCTTCTTCCTCTCCCCTTTCTCTTCTCACTCTGTTTTCTCCCCCTTGTACACACTCTAATCCTCCTCTTCGCCCTCCTCTCCTCCCTCCTCCTCCTCCCTCCTCTTCTCCTCCTTCTCCTCCTCCCTCTTCCCTTCCACCCTCTCTACAGTTCTCAGATCCTCTCCTCCTCTCCTCTCTCTTTCCCCTTCTCCCCTTCTCTACCCTACCACCTCCAACCCCTCCTCCTTCCTTCCCTCTCCCCTCCCTTTCTCTCCCCTCTCCCATCCCTCGCTCTACCTCTCCCCTCCCTTTCTCCCCCTCTCTCCTCCCTCGCTCTACCTCTCCCCTCCCTTTCTCTCCCTCTCTCCTCCCTCTCCCCCCGCCGCCCGCCGCCCGCGCAACCCGGCCTCCCGCCTCGCCTCAGTGCCTCGTGAACACGGAAAGGTCACGGACGCCTCTCCCACATTTATCTCTACTTTCACCTCTTCCTCTTTATCTCCCCTTTCCCCTCTTCCCCTTTATCGCCCATTCCTTCCTTTCTTCTCCCCTTCCAGACGTATTTAATTTCCTTTCCCTCCTTTCCCCTCTTCTCTCAATTCCCCTCTTCCCCTGCATCTCCATCTCCTTCCTTCCTCTTTATTCCCCTCCCATCCCCCATTTATTTCCGTATCCCTCGTCCCTCTCCCCTCTCTCCCTTCCCTTTTCTTTCTCTCGCTAACCTTTATTTTCCCTCTTCTCCGTTCGTTTTCCACCTCAGTCTTCCTCCTCCTAATTCTACTTCTCTCTTCCCTCTCTCTCCTTATTCCTCTCCTTCTT
>NC_061832.1:12328889-12333889 GCF_019202785.1 Penaeus chinensis
GATTTAAATATAGGAGAACGAGATGGAGGGATGGAGGAAGATACAGAATAATGTTAAATAGTCATGGTAAGAGAGAGAAAAAGAAAAAAGAAAAAAAAAAGAACAACGAATGAACGTAAGAAAAAATACGAAGAGAATTAGGGAGGAGAGGTAAGGAAGGTAGATACAGGATCAAAGACAGACTGAGAGAGAGAGAGAGAAAGAGAGAGAGAGAGAGAGAGAGAGAGAGAGAGAGAGAGAGAGAGAGAGAGAGAGAGAGAGAGAGAGAGAGAGAGAAAGAGAGGGAGAGAGAGAGAGAGAGAGAGAGAGAGAGAGAGAGAGAGAGAGAGAGAAAGAGAGGGAGAGAGAGAGAGAGAGAGAGAGAGAGAGAGAGAAAGAGAGAGAGAGAGAGAGAGAGAGAGAGAGAGAGAGAGAGAGAGAGAAAGAGAGAGAGAGAGAGAGAGAGAGAGAGAGAGAGAGAGAGAGAGAGAGAGAGAGAGAGAGAGAGAGAGAAAGAAAGAAAGAAAATAAATCGATAAAATGATCGTTCATCTGTAACAATTCCTCATTACATTGATATGACTATATAATCTCTCTGTTAAGATACTTTTTCCAACAATTAGTATCAGAAAATCTTTGATGTTTTGAAATGAGGCAAATAAAAGTTTCTAACAATCCAGGATTTCTTATTTTGAAATGCTTTGGTGGATAAACACACACACACACACACACACACACACACACACACACACACACACACACACACACACACACACGTGAATAAACATATAAGATTTGTGCATTATACAAAGTTACAAAAAATCTTATACAAGTTTAGTTTTTTTTTTGTTTTTTTTATGAATATGTTACTGCGTATGAGTTTTACTGTAATTTTTTGTTGTTGTTTTTTTTATCAGGAAAAACATATGAGAAACTACCACAGACCCCCAGCTGCAGCTATTTTCACCTGATACGCTATCTCGGTCCTCAAGGCTGTGTTTGTACTAAGGGTTATATTAATCATCTGCTGAATTTATATACTGTATAATCTTTATATATAACCTTCTACTTCACAGGGATATGCTGATATGCTAGTAATATCAAGGAGAAAAAAATATATAATGCTGTGTCTCTGATCGCTAACTCCGGCTTTGTAACTTGTAACTTTCTAATTCGTTCCGAGAGAGAAAAAAAAAAAAAAACTTTAGGTAATAGAAAGTGAGGTTTTCTCATTTGCATGTTACTGATACGATTCTCTAAGGATTCCCTCACTTTTTTTAATATATTCTTTTACTTCAATTAATGCGGCGAGTAATTATTTTCTCACCCTTTTTCTTTCTCTTTTCCTTTCTTTCCGACTATTTTTTATCGCTTTGCGGTCTTCTTTCGTCTTCACATTTCAACTGCATTTTTCGTCTTATAATTTTTTTTTTCTGTCTTCATTGTCTTCATTTCTTGCTCTTCATCTTCGTCGATGTTTCTTTCTTTTTCTTTTTCCTACGACTTTTCCTTTTCTTATTTCCAAATCTTTTCCTTTTCCCTCTCATTCATCTTCATCTGTTTTGCTCTTCATTCTTCTTCTTTCTTCCAAGCCATCGCTCCTCGCCTCATCTTTCTAGTCTTCTCCATCTTCTTTTTTCTCCATACCCTTCACTTTCCATTCTCGCATTCCGTCTTCATTATCTTCTTCTGTTCGTTTTCCGTCTTTCTTCCTCCCCCTCTCCACCTCCACCCCATCCCCTCGCCCGGCCTCACCGCAGTCATCTTCCTTTTCCTTTCCTTCTCGATTCCTTTGCGTTATCTTCTTTAGCTCTACTTTCCATCCTACTCCCCCCCTTCTCCTCCGTGCTCCGACTACCACCCTCCCTTCGCATACCCCTCGCTTACCCCCCACCCCTCCTTAACCCCCATCGCATACCCCACCCCTTTCCTCCCCCTCCCCACCCCCTCTGGAGGAGCAGGGCTTGGTGGGTCTGTTGACCCAAATACTTTTCTTCCTCTCTCTCTCTTCTTCCAGTTTGACCCAAGTCGGGGATGTTGCAGATTTGCATTGCGTTGCAACCCTTGATAGAGCACCATAAGCCTCCGAGCCACATTTGCAGCCGCTGAAGCCAGGGTGCATGTCTAACGGAATCTTCTTTTTTGCAAACAGTAACAGGAAGTGTACAACAGAACTTTCTTTGCCCACGAAAAGAACGTCAGGATAGGTCTCCATTTACATTCACATTTACATATATTTAGGAAGGAAGAGGAGGCTTCGTGACTCTTAAATCCTCCAGCAACGAGGCTTCATTTCGAAAACATTTACCCGAAACCGAACGAATGCTAATGAAACCTGTCCAACGCCAGCAGCTAGCGGAGAGAAACCTGTCCCCGAAGACCCACTTTCGGATCTCCCAAGAAACTACTCTACAAGTCTACATGCGATCTTATAGAGAAGAGTCCCTTTGATCTCCTCTAATGTCATGTTACTTGAGCCACACTGAACAGGGGCTCCTTTGCTCTAACGCCTCGCGAAGGGGAATGCCGTTTGAGGAGAGGAACTTCAAATGAATCTCGCTTTCCTTCCCGTTAAAGAAATTGGCGATGGCAGACGGGGAGGAGGAAAAGAGGGAGGCAAAACAATCGGATCAAATGGGTAAAACAAATGTGTAAAAAATCAGACCATATCGAGTGTGCAAAAGATGTGTAAAAATAAATCAATTGTGTAAAAGAATCTGTTCAAATCAAATGCGTCAGAAATGCACCAGAAGGACGCAAAGTCTTCAAAAATAGGATATCCAGGAATCATGTTTATGACCCAACGGACCAACAGCTTGCGAGTCACAACCGCCGAGGAGCACAGGTCAGGGCCGCCGGAATGACAGGTCACATACGGCGCGTCACAATCACCCACACAGGTCACGACCTCCTTCCATTCAACAGAGGTGACGACCCTTCCCCTCGCCCCGCAAAAAAAAAAAAAAAAAAAAAAAAAAAAGAGAAAGAGAGAAAAAAGAAAAGGAGATCACGATCCTCCGCCATGAAGGGGACGCCTAACCTTGGCGTCGACGAAGGAACCTTGTCAGCCATAAAATTACCGCTGATCCTTGAGCCTCTCGGGGATTGCTGAAACACGACCAAACAAACAAGTTATCGAGGAAATACCAGGGCGGGAGACGCCTGGCGCAAGAACTGGCCGTCGCGCAGAGGAGGAAGAGGAGGGAGTGAAGGCGAGAGCAAGCGAGCGATCGGAGTGTCCTTCGCCAGATGTGTCCGGATTCGTAGGTGAGTGTGCAGCGAGAGAGAGAGGGGTGTGGGTTTACGTGAATGCACACATGCAGAACATGCATGCGTTGTGTATACACCATATATACACATGTATATACATTTATATGTACTGTATGTATCCACACACACACATATACATATATATATATATATATATATATATATATATATGCATATATATAATGTATGCATCTATGTATATATGTACATACACATATACATGAGTGTGTGTGTGTGTGTGTGTGTGTGTGTGTGTGTGTGTGTGTGTGTGTGTGTGTGTGTGTGTGTGTGTGTGTGTGTGTGTGTGCATCCATTATTTATTCATATATCTATACATCCATCCATCCATCTATCCATCTATCTGTCTATCTATCCATCCGTCTATCCATTTTCCACACACACATGAACATGTTCGTGTGATGTACCAACGTTCTCACACATAGCAGATACAGCGTACAGACTGATAAACAGACACGGAGATTGCTATGAAAAGAGCGCGGGGGCGTGGGGGCCGACCGGCAGCCAGTCCGAAGTAGACAGTCAATTACAACTTCGCCAAATTCACCCGTAAATAGCCAGAGAGTTAATCATAAGGGCTTCATGCATGTTGGAGTTTCGTTCTCGTGTATGGCAACACTGATGGCGACATTCTTTTGTTTTCCAGAAGGACGACAAGAAATGAGGCAAATAAAAAAAAGGTAAATTAATGATTGGATGAGCGAGGCAAATAATATTTAGGTAAATATAGGATGGACTGAATGTATAAAGAAAACAAAACATGGAATTAACTGGTAATAACATGGATGCCCCAAACGAATTTCTTTTTTTCTTTTTTTTTTAGAAAGACGATAAAGACGTATCCAAATGAATGAATGAATAGATAAACAGCTAAATTAAAGAATGATTGGATAACTAAATAACCACATCAATATATAAATAGATATATACATAGATAAAAAAAAAAAATATATATATATATATATATAAACCATCCATAGATAAAACAAAAACAAAACAAAAATGTAAATAGATATATACATAGATACAAAAAAATACAATATATATATATATATACACATATATATAAATGAACCAATGAATAAAGACATAAACAAAACAAAAAAATACATAAACAAATAACAGATAACCGAGACGCCACAAAATGGGCATCATTTCTTTCTTTTTCTTTTTCCCTGATAAGGAACAGTCTACAACACAAAAGGCTTCGCTTCACACAAACTACGTGCATGCTTTGAGGGCCGCAGCGCTGACACACAATGGCGCGCGCGTCTCGCCGATTCTTTGATGCAATTCCTCATAAGCCGGAGAGCAGGCCCGGAATAGACCTCTCGATCAACTAGAGGCTGAAGGCGACTTTAATGAGATAGTCTCTCGGCAGCGCAGGCCTGTCTGTTGTGAAAAAAGGTAAAAAAGTGTATGACTCAATGTGTCTCTGTAGCTGGCTGGCAGTCTTTCTATCTATCTACATATATATCTATATATGTGAGCACATATACATATATACATACACCCCCCCCCCCACACACACACACATATTTTCATATATGTGTGTGAGTGTGTGTGTGTGTGTGTGTGTGTGTGTGTGTGTGTGTGTGTGTGTGTATGTGTATGTGTGTGTGTGTGTATGTGTGTGTGTCTGTGTGTGTGTGTGCGTAAATATATACATTTATATTTATACATATGTGTATATATGTATATGTATATACACACAAACATACATATATAGATAG
>NC_061832.1:12343889-12353889 GCF_019202785.1 Penaeus chinensis
CAGAACGTTTGTGATTGCAACACTAAACGCGGGTACAATGACCGGAAGGGGAAGATAAATGGTGGATGTTATGAGGAAAAAAATAGACATGTGTGTACAAGAAACTAGATGAAGAGGACAAGGCCAATGAGCTGGGAAATGGATATAAGCTGAACTACATGGGAGAGGACAACAAAAGGAACATAGTAGACATGGTGCTGAGTCCAGAGATGAAAGAGGGGGTTGTACAGGTGAACAGGGGGTCCGACAGGGTAATACGGTTGCGGATCGCGATAAGAGAAACAACGGTCAACTTTGTGTGCGTGTACGCACCTTAAGTGGGGTGTACAGAAGAGGAAAATGACTTCTGGGACGTGCTCGGGGGTGTGATGATGAAGTTACAGGATATGCAGGTGGTGTGGATCGCGGAGGACCTTACTGGTCAAGTTGGGGAATGGTGACTTGATACAGAAGTTACAGGAAAGTACGGAATTGGAGCATGGAATGAAGGACACATTTGTGTACTTAGCAACAGAAAAAAAGTAGTTAACACCTAATTCCAGACAAGACTAACTCATCAAGCAATCCATACTAGTGGTGGACCAAACACACAAGTTGACTACATCTTGTATAGGAGAAAGGAACTACAGAAAGTAAAGGACTGTCTTACCAAAAGAGGCTGTGGCCAAGCAGCAAAAGCTGGTGGTCTGTAAAGTAAGGATTAAACAAATGAGAAAAACGAAACAGGTCAGGACACAGAAAACTCGCTAGTGGAAGTTGAATGAAGTGGAAAGGTTATCCAGGAAGTGGAGAAGAAACTGGAAGAGGAAGAGCAGAAGATGTGGAGTACATTGAGCAATGTAGTACAGGAAACGGGAGAAGTACTAGGACTTACTTGGGGAAAGAAAGGGAAAAGGGGAGGAGACTTGGTGGTGGTGTGCTGAGGTACAAGAAGCGGTTAAAGAAAAGAAAAAGAGAAAAGTGGAAAGAGATCTAAACAGGTGCGAGGAGACTATTGCAGCCAATAAAAGGACAAATAAAAAGACTAAGAAGTGCGAAGGCCAAAAGTAGAGCGTATGAGGATTTTTATAGTAGCCTAGATGGTCAAAGAAAAGCTATTAGTATAGAGGAACAAACTAGCACAGGACGTGTACCATGCAAAAATAGTGAAAGATAGTGAAGGACAAGTACTAACAGAAGACATACAGATAAGGGAGAGGTGGGAGGAATACTATCAACAACTGATGAATGGAGAGAACCCAAGGATAGAACGAGAGAGAGAAGCAGAAGAGGGAAGGGCGGTAGAGGAAGTGAGAGAAGAAGAGGTAACAGCGGCTATGAAACGGATGAAGAGGGGAAAAGCAGTAAGACTGGATGACAAACCGGTGGAAGCGTGGAAGGCTATGGGGAGAAGGGCTGTAGAATAGCTAACAGAAGTGTTCAGAAATATCTTGGAGACGGAACATATGCCAGATGAATTGAGAGCTAGCACTCTAATACCAATATCTAAGAATAAGGTTTGTGGAAATTACCCGGGCATCAAACTTACCTAACACGCGCTAAAGATGTGGGAATGAATTACAGACAAAAGGCTAAGGGAGAAAGTATCGGAGCAGCAATTTGTCTTTATGATTAATAGAAGCACAAGGGATTCAATATTAGCACTCCGTCAAGTTATGGTGAAGTACAGAGAGTTGCACTGCATCTTCAGTGACCTAAGGAAAGCGCACGATCGGGTCCCAAGGCAGGAAGTGTGGATCTGTCTGTGGCTAAAGGAGGTGGAAGTGAAATACATCAGGCTTGTACAAGATATGTATGAGGGTAGCAAGACACCAGTGAGGAGTTTGAGGTAACGGTGGGACTGCATCAAGGCTCGGTGCTTAGCCTTTTCTTGTTTGCAGTCATTATTGATTGTATGACAGGAGAGGTGCAGAGGGAGGCCCCGTGGGATATGTTTTTGCAGATAACTTGTGGTGAGTACAGAGACAAAGGAGGAGGTAGAACAGAGGCTGGAGTTGTGGAGAGAGGTGATGGAAGTAAGAGGTATGATAGTAGAAGACCGAATACCTGAAAATGAAAGCAGGGGCCAAAGAGGAGTGGCAGGTGTGATGTGCGACAGAAAGGTTTCAGACACTGTGAAAGGGAGGATGTACAGGACGATGGTTAGACTGGCGATGATGACAGGTTGCGGAAAGGAAAATGTTAAGATGGCCGCTGGGACTCAGGAGAGTGAGAAATTAAGAAATAAGCGAAAGGTTGAAAGTAGGAGAAATAACAGGAGAGTAAATAACGATGGTTGGGACACGTTGTCAGGAGGGACAATGACTAGACAGTTACATGTGGGTAGGAGGAAAAGACAAGGAAGAAAGAGAAGTCGACGAAAGAGAGGCAGTAGACAGAGCAAAGGGGGAGAAAAATCCGCACCGGCGACTAGGGATTAAAGGCAGAAGATCAATATCGATACTGTTATTATCAGTATTGACATTATTATTACGGTATAGTTATTAAGATACTATTAGCAATAAAGAAAAAAAAAACACGAAAATCAAGAACTGGGTGAACAGATAAGTTAAACTTGTACTTGTGGAGTTAAACTAAACTTTATTTTAAACTAAAATCACAATGGGGCAATCTTTCCCTTCTGTTCCCCTAAGCCAAAGAGGACAGCTGCTCCAACATGCTCTTACACTCTCTGTTTGGGCAATATCTGCAATATCATTCCTTTCCTAACACTCAAGGTAACACAGGACACAAAAGTTCCCCATTATTGCATTGGTTCTCTGATAACTTTTTTTTTTTTTTTTTTCTTTCTTTATTCTATTCGACTAGTATCGAGGTTGTGGAATCGGTGTAGATGGCCTTGGCAGACGTCTCCATTCTATAGCCACCATATAATGCGGCGCTCAAGATCCTCTCATAAAATTCCTTTTATTGATCACGAGTTTTGTCAACGTGTGTGTATGTGTTTAAATGTGTGTGTGTGTGTGTTTTTGTGTGTGTGAGAGAGAGAGAGAGAGAGAGAGAGAGAGAGAGAGAGAGAGCGAAAGCGAGAAAGCATGTCTGTACTTATGTGTTGGTTTGTGTGTGTGTGTGTGTGTGTGTGTGTGTACGTATATGTGTACAAGTTAAAGATGACAGAAAAAGGATAGGTAAAAAAAAGGAATACAAAGAACGTGAAGGGGCATCAATTAAGCTTCTCTTCCCTCTGAAGTCTGTGAACACTATTCACCATCGAAGCTTGTAGTATTTTAATTAGGTTATAGATTTCCAAAGTGTATTAGGTGTATGTGTGCGCGCATGCATACATACACTGTGTGTGTGGTCATCAAAAACCGTGTGTTGTGTCTTTTCTTTCTTTAGTGACTTTCCCCTCTTAATTCCCGCATTTCATAAGATCGCATCTTTTGCTTCTTCCAAGTTACCTAACTTATATTCTCATTTCCTAGTTCCAAATTAATGTAATTTTCCCTGCTAATTTTCTCTTTTCTAATTTCAATTCGTATACCTGTGGTGGGTTAAGGTCTGTATTCCTCGAATTCTTTAGCGTTCTGGGGTTGTCTAAGAACCACAGGTGATGCAGAAAAAAAGAATATACCAACCATTTTTTCAGTAGAGCATTGGGTCATCCCACACTGGGAATAAACAATAGAGAAAATGTTCACACATTTTACAATAATCCCGATATTCATCATACATCACAATAGTTGTCTAGAAGGCAGCAGGTCATCTCTGTCTCCTTCTCCTTACAATCACCTCTGCTCAGCAGGCGGGACACGTTATATGAACCCTTGATGTTGCAGATGCTGAAGTTGAATTGTTGGAGGTAAAGTGTTCACCGAATCAACCGTGCCCTAGATGTTTGAGCTATGACAGATGCATGTGGTCGGTCTCGAGGGTGAAATGGGACCCACACAGGTAATAGTAAATTTTGCGGATACCTTCTGCCCTGCCAAGCAGTTCTCGTTCCACAGTTGAAAAATATTTTCGGCTATTGATTAGCTTCAGCTGTGATATGCGATTAGGAAGAGATCTCCATCAAAATCCTGCTGCAATATCGCACCTATACCCTCACCTGACGCATTCGTCCTCAAGTGAAAGTCTTGTCTTTGGAGGGCAGTGATAGGAAAGGATTGTTGAAAAGGGCTTGTTTAAGAGCTGGGAATGCAGTTTCTTGTATTGCTCCCCAGAAGACGGTTCCTTGTTCCAATGGGGCGTGGTGTGGCACAGATCATCTCAATTTTCTCTTCTTGGCATTCGCATTTGCCATAACTGACAGTATGACCTAAACAGTTGGTTCTGGTAAGATAAACATTTACTGGGTTTCATAGTCCTGTTGTGGCCATATAAATGCTGTAGCAGTATTCTGCGACAGTGCTGGTGTGGATAAGAACATCATCCATACATTTCGATGCTAGGAATATCGCCGAGAACTTTACACATCATATTAAACATCGAAAGATTTGTGGAAGGACTCAACAATGGTGCAATCCAATACTTTTAAATGCAGTAACCTTGTGACTATCAGGATGCTAATGAATTAACAGGTCATTTCGTGAAGGATCTTGAAGATGAAAGGCATGAGAAATTCACCTGGTCTGACATAGGTTCTCCATCAAACTCAATAATCATTGCATCGATGTACTGGAGAGGCTTGGTTCTAATTGCTTCAGGCTTTCTGAGCCTTATCTTATACTGGGCTGATCAGAAAACAAGGAGTGATACTGAGATGATATTCATCATTCATTTCAGTTGTAGGTTAATTACATCTTATATCCCTTTCGTGGCTCTTGTCTGAAGGCACACGCTATGATCTTCGGGAATAATACATGTATTGCAACCATAGTCTACTAACGTCTGCTCAAGTGCAGTATGGTCGTAGTTCTTTTTCTAAATAATTATACTTTTCACGAGTTCTTCCTTGGCTAGTTGACAGGCAGCTTGCAGACGTTCACCAAGTTCCAATACCCATTGGTAAGTGAATGTAGTCCTTAGTTCTTCCTGGTTGCCATTCCAAACTTCTTAAAGCACTTGCAAGGGTCCGCTAGCTGGCCTCCCATATACAGGTTCAAATGGAGAGAAGCTAAGAGAACAAAGTGGTGTCTTCCAGTTAGCGAACAGCAGTAGTGCAAGGTCCCATGGCCATTCTTTTGGTTGCTCTGCAGGCACCCTCTTCAACATGTGCTTCAGGGTTCTATTAAACTCTGACAACAAAAACTGTTGCATGCTGGATGGTAAGAAGTTGTGTTAATAGACTTCAATGACAATAACTTCCACATATCTCGCATACCCAAGGTGGGATGAAGTAGTGTGACAGAAGCATGTCCCTTATCAGTAATTTTCTAACAATTGTCACATGACCAAACCATACCTGTCACTTCAGCTGCCAAACCAAACCAGAACACGGAAGGTTCCATATGTGCAAGATCTTCTTCATGCCCATGTGTCCTTCAATCAGTGCCGAGAGTCTGAGGTGGAATACGTGGCTGTAGTAAGGTTGCAGTAGTCAGTTGTTTCACCACACAAACTCCGACTTGTTCTTGTGCTCCCAGTCATGGCATGACACCTTGGTTAAGCAGTTGCCTCAGATCATCAGTGAACCCAATTACACCCTTTCTCCTCTATGAACAGTGGCACATGCGGAGACAGCCGCGACCATTATACATTATTGCAAATGAAAACATTTCTTATATTCCACATTCATTTATGCTATAACAGTAATCACAATTCATACCTTGGCCAAGGATGTTGGTACTGAAGGAAATCGTGCCTGAGGTACAGAAAACGAGCTGGTAAACATTCTCTGGATCATCCGGGACACCTGGAATCGCTTGACGGAATTCAAAAACACCAACACAAGATGTCTTTGCACTGGGAGGGTATGGCACCCAGTTACTTGCTTAAAGATAGTTTGAACTCTGGTTAAAGAACATAATAGTCATATACAACAGAGGTACAGCTGTTGTACCTGTGGAATCATATTTACCGCGAAATGATGAAAATATCCTCTGCATATCAACCCCCACACACAGGTAGAGTTCTTAATGTTGCGTTTTCTATAACTACATTTTTTGTAAGTGTCGCTTTTTCTGTGGACCAATTGCAACAAACATGGAAGAAACCTCTTCATGTTATTTTTTTATTTTTTTATATTTTCTCTCTTTTTTGGATGCTAATTCCTCTTAATTTTGTCTGGTTAATATTACCGAGAGCAACGCACATAGAGGGAAATAGATGCCACAATCTTATAGAGCATAAAAAAAAAAAGTTGGGGAATAAATAGAAGGTAGGAAAGGCTAGGCATGGATTTTTGTTATCTGAGGATAACGAAAAAAGAAAAAAAGAAAAGATAAGGAAAAAAAGTAACAGTTGCAAAGATAAAATGTCACGATAGGTCATTGGAACGGCCGGTGCAAGGGGGAGTAGCAGCAAGGTGGCCGGTCTGTGTGGCGGCGGCAATCTTCAGCCAGTAGTTCGTTAGTTTACTCTTAGTTTATCTAATGTGATTACTGATTTCAGTAGTTTCGACACAGTTCTTTCAATCATATATATGTATTATTATTATTACAAAACCTGTCCTCTCATTTTCCCATTTCTCTCGTTTACATAGTTCCCACTAATATATCTCCTATCATTTTTCCCTTTTTTTTCCTCTTCTCGGATCTCCCATCAGTTCCGCTTCGCCTTTTTCTTATTACTTTTTCGTCATTTTTGCCCAAGTCCTTGATTTAAGAGAATATTATATCTTGCAGGAAATTATCAATTATCTTTGGTAAAAAATATTTGTACTGAACTGGGAGGGTGGGGAGAGGACATGAGTGGTAAAGAAAAGGTATATAAATGAGAGTAGGTAAGTAAGAAAGAGAGTGCAGGAGGGAGGTTGGAGTGGGAAGGAGAAGGTATGTGAAAAGTTATGTAGGTAGGTGAGAGCGAGGAAGCGAGAAAGAGAGAGGGAAGGAGAGAGAGACGGATCTACACAAAGAGAGGAGAGGGCTGGAAAGAGAGAGGAATAGGGAGAGAGGGGCATGAGTTGGGAAGAGAATGTGAATGAAAGAGTAAGTGAGAGAAAGAAGAGGGAGTGGGAAGAAAAGCGGCAGATAAAAGAGAGGAGTAAATGGAAAAGAGAAGAAAGGAGTGGAAAAAGATAGCAAGAGCGTAAGAGAGAGAGGGATGCAGAGAAACAGAGACAGGGTATTTCAAGGCAGCTACTGCAAGGCGTTTTTCAAGTGTTTCAAATTTGATTTGTTTTTTTCCTCCGATATATTGCGCACATACATTCACACATAGACACACACATTTCTATAGACATGAAGAGAGAGAGAGCACGAAAATCAGTGAACCACAAATAACGAGACCAGAGAACGCGGTGTAATAATCAAAAGCATTGTATGACATTAATAAGGCAGTTGTATTGTTTATTCAGTGTGCTTTAAGCCACGCCGAGTGCTGTTCATCCATGGGATTGGTCACACTATGCACAGTGTTCCTCCATCTAGAAACATCGTCCCTGATCAGAGCAGTGTCTACAATAATCTGGATGAACTACGCATCAAAAATAGTTGTGGATTGATTGAAATAATAAAAAAGACACTAAACTTGAAAAAAGACACTAAACTTGATAAATACTAGATGAGAGGAAGCAAATCAAATAAATGAAATTGAGTGAAATATCATTAATTGTCGATTGTAACACTGCCTTGCCAGCCGTACGATTATACTCTGTGCTAAGCAAATTTTCAAAATTTAATTCATTATTGTTTTCCGATTTATTAAAATCTACAACCTAAATATATATATTCAACTACATTACTGCCGCCAATTTGTCAAGATCAATTCTAATACAAAGGATAATATTCCTTCGGTATTGCTGCCACCACCCGGATTTTTGGGTTGAATGAAACCCTGACAAAACAGAATTTTGACTAATTTAAGTTTAATGGTATTAGCATGACTTATCAGTCGTAGGACTCGTGGGGTGGATTGAATTTATTCCTATAAATGTGTGCTGAAGATACAACGGTCATTAAAACAGTTTTAACCAATTTCTTTTATTCTAATTTCTTTTAATAATAATAATAATCAGGTGGCATATTACAAAGGCTTTGTTATAACCTATTGTAATATTGTAAGATTAATATATCCAATAATAATCAGAAAGAAAATCTACGGTTACCTTTAACTTTAACACTCCACTTGCCTAATAAATATAACTCAATAATCATGATGATAATTATAACAAATGTAAACGTGAGATGGAATCGAGTCACCCCCACTCCCCGCTCTTTCGTTATTTTTTACTTTCTATGAATAAGTCATCAATTTCTTTCACGATTTTCCTTTCCTACACTTTACCTTGATCTATTGTCCCTTTCCCACTTCATTCTTTGACACAATGGAAATTGTCTCCTTTGACGAATTCCGTCGTAGCCCCGCCAAGAGAGAGAGAGAGAGAGAGGGAGAGAGAAAATAGACATTGGGTTGATGAAAAGAGACAGAAACAAGAGAAAAACTTAAAGAAAAAGCGGAAACAGAGACACATCCAATACTACTTCCAACACGTAATTACACTACTCGAGTCCGCCTCCGTGACCTTTTTAGGATGACTACTTCAGAGAGCAATACGACCCTCTAGGAGGCAGTACAGGATCGCTCACCGTTTCTTCGTCGCAAGAATGGGATTCTGCCTCCTGCTTACGTTGTGAGTTCTGGCTTTGTGAACCTGTTTGTGTGTGCCTCTTTCTCCTTCTTTCTGCGCGCACACACACAAGCACGCATGTTTGTTTGTGTGTGGGTACATCTTTATTTGCCTCATTTCCCTTTCCTTTTATATAGTTTTCTTTTTTTATTTTTCTAAGGCTGATGTATGAACTAAAAGTAGTAATTTTCAAAACAAGCCTTTCTCATTTCCGAGTCTGAGTACTTCCTTATTTCATATCAGTACTAAGCTTTTTTATGTTACTATTACTTACTGTCGACTATTTCTGCTCCCCTCCTTTATCTCTCTCTCTCTCTCTCTCTCTCTCTCTCTCTCTCTCTCTCTCTCTCTCTCTCTCTCTCTCTCTCTCTCTCTCTCCCTCCCTCCCTCCCTCCCTCTCCCTCTCCCTCTGTAAAGGCTCTATAGATTGATTGAACACTTTTACACATTGGTTAAGCAGGAGTAGTGAAAGAGGACGATTGCTTTGACTCTTTTATTTTCAAAGAGTACAATAGCAACACAGAGATATAGACACCACTAGACGTCTCTTGGGTATAGTACTGAGTGCGGGTAGTCGCGGTCAGCCCAGTGGGGGGCGGAAGGCTGGCGAGAATGACCGGAGCCCTCCCGCCTGAAACCGTAGGCGGGACGGCCTACCTTAACCGGACAAGTGCTGGGCAGGAACTCTCTCTGACCTGGGTCATTGACTTCCTCATAGTCCTCGTCCAGGCCTAACTCGGCGGCTTTCTCGCCCAATGCACGTGTCGCAGATTTTGTCCAAGTCCTTCTCGGCTGCGTGTTCATACAGACGTCCTCGTAGTCTTCGTCAGGATCACGGGCGTCCGGAGTTTGACTGGATCAGCGGCGTCCAGGCAGGCGGCGCCCGTCATAGCATCATGGGGCGACTGGTACCTGCGCTGGCGAGTTCCTGGTCCTTCGCTGGATCTACGGGCGTACTGGCAGGCGGCGCCCTTCCACATTCTGGGGCGGCTTGCTCTACTCTGACAAATATCCTGGTCTTTCTCGGCTTCTGGCGATCTTCCGGTGACGTTTTCCATAGCGCCCGTCCGCTTCTGCAGTAGGGCCTCCTTCGGCGCCGTGTCAGATATCGTGAACCAGATTATACACCTAAGGGCCAAGATAGTACGAGAAAAGAAGACAACAGAGAAGAGAGGGTCTTAAGCCGATTATTTATATAATTTGCAGTTTTCATGGTCGAATTTTCGTTATATTCGCCTTTTTTTTTCATTTTGTGTTTTACAAGTTAAGGAAGAAATTAGAAGAGAGAGACAGTAGTAGCGATCCGTAAGGACCTAGCTTGAACTACCT
>NC_061832.1:12361389-12371389 GCF_019202785.1 Penaeus chinensis
AGTCCCTTCAGAGAGTTCCTGCCGACCGCTTGTCGGGTCAGGCTGGCTCCAGCCGCGAGCCCCCCCCTCCGGGCTGACGACCTAGCACTAAGCCTTACCCAGACTTGTATCGTGTGAATATCTGTGTGCTTACGCTTCTCTCAATAAACGAGGTTAAGCCAACCGTCCCTTTCACTACTCCTGCTAAACCATATGTTTAAGGCGTTCTTAATAGCCTTTACATAAGTGGTGGTAGTTGCGTCCTTTAGGCACGCAACAATGGACTCACAGTCTCCAAAATCTGGTTATCGCTCGGACCAGTCGCTCCCATACACGCAAAAGTCTTCAGAACCTGTTGTGAGTACATATTTGGGACATTTTTCCTTTCTTTTATCTTCCCCATAAATGTGTTAAGCTGTATGTGCAGTTACGCTCACGCTGGTTTTGTTAGGTTAAAGTGCTAATTGACAGCAAATGTCATTGCTGACCTCGCATCACATTATTGTGTGATAACGGTATGGGTTCAAACAATAGGAATATCTTTCATTTATTACGTATATGTTTAATTTGTCTCGTGATTTGAGAGTATATTGTTTCAATTGCAACGAATTTAGCGCGTTCATGATTTTACTGTTTTCATGAACATCATATCATTATTCTTTCTCACTACCCATTTCCCGTCTTGACCTGACCTTTGAGTGAAAGCTATCAGTCACATCTGCTTGGGACAGCTGTGTGACCTGACCCCATTTTCACTCTGAGTGATTGACACAGGTAAATGAATGTGAGAAACGGCTGGCATTTCCTGTATATTGTTTTCGAGATTGTTTTATAGGATAACGCGTAGCATCCGTTACAAGTTCACTGGTGACACGTTCTATCGGCGCTAGCGCGGAGCTTGTAACGCGAATTACTTACATTTTATATAGCGCCAGGGATCTTCCCCTTATCATAGTGTCAGAATGCCTGTACTTGGGGTTGCATATATGCCTAAAGATCCGCGCTCCGACGATAGTTCGTTCGGCAACTTTTTGAGCCGGTGTGACCCGCGGTTAGGTCCGTTAAATAACGTAGGACTAGGGTTTAAGCTAGAATTGAGATTCTCATATTAATCACATCCCGCTCACCCCAGATAGAGTGGGTTATTAATATTTTCCCAGCTCATTTCGCTTCATGAAGTACGGCATTCTTGGGTAATAGACCCCCATCCCCCCCCCCCCGCCCCCGTCAATGAAGTCTGTATGTGCAGCTTGACATGTTGTTACCTCGGCAGAATTTTTTTTTCCCGAGAAGATTTGCTCGCGAATTGTTTCACGTCACCATTCATTAGTGCGTCATTCGGTCGCATATCATTAAATGTTAAATTCAATGTAGTATTTGAAATAATTTTGTATTATTTCTATTGCTAGTTTATTGCATTCGTGTAAAATGAACGTTTATTTCCGTGTTTGGCACCCATGTTCGGTCTGTGTGAGGTCACTTTCACTCTCATTAACTGTCACTCACAATCACACACACACACACACACTCACGCTCACGCACTCCCGAGAGTTTGTCAGTCGTGATGTGTGACTTGTGACATACATTTCTTCTCTGCGTTAGAACAATTGGTTCAAGTAAATCCTTGCAGATTGCCGTTGTCATTTCCCTTATTTACCCTCCTGTCTATCAGAGACGGTTGGCAGTTCAAGCTAGGTCCATGAGGACCGCTGTTACCGTCTTTCTCTCCTATTTTTTTTCCTTAACTTTGTAAAAAGGAAACAAAATTTAAAAAAAAAGAAGACGAAAATAACGAAAATTCAACCATAAAAACTGCAAATTATATAAATAATCGGCTAGTGGCGCTTAACATCCCCTCTTCTCTGCTGTCTTTCTTTTCTCTTACTATCTTGGCCCTTATGTGTATAATCTTGTTCACGATATCTGTCATAGTACCGAAGGAGGCCCTGCTGCAGAAACGGTCACCTTCGGGTACTGTGGAAATCGTCACCGGGAAATCGCCAGAAACCGAGAAAGACTAGGATAATTACGCCCATAATCCTGACGAGGACAACGAGGACGTCGGTACGAGCAAGAAGGACCTGGATAAGATCTGCGGGAACATGCATTGGGCGAGTAAGCCTCCGAGTTAGGCCTGGTCCAGGACTACGACGACGAATCCGAAGTCAAGGATGACCTGTGCGAAACCTTCGAGGACGTGTAGATGTAGAGGACAAACGGATTTACCAGGGACCAAGATGAAGATGACGACAGGGACGAGGAGCCATGAAGATGCATCAGGGACAGCATACGCAAGAACGAAGTGTTTACAAGTCAAGAACCAGCCAGGTTGGGTCACCTTTGAGGCAAATATCAGACGCCTCGAGGGCAAGGCGTGAGTAGGTGGCCGAGCAGTATAAGTATGTATAAATAGCTGGTATGTGCAGAGATCCTCAGTACATTACAGTACAGGGCGACCTTTGTAGTGCTTACAAACCAGGTTGTCCAACCTTCAACTGTTTTGTAGTGTGTCCGTGGTGGGGTGTGCCATTTTACACATCGTTGTATAAAGTGTCACATACATATATATACGCTATAAGTCAGGATTATTGTTGAGGTTGTTATAATTCAATATACCTTGAATTATAATATATCACAATAAAGTTGGCTACATCGTCTTCATATCTCATATCTCATATAATCACAAGCTTTTATGCATGTATTATATGGAGTCCTGGAGAAAAAAAAAATCATAGGATATTTATACAGTGACTGAAGTGTAGAGATAAGATAACAGAACAAAGAGACCTATGGAATAAAGAAAATGATGCTCAGAAGAGAAGAAAAGAACATGGGATAGGAATGAAGGAATGGTGGAGACAACGCCGAAAAAGATCCTTGGGGGGACACAACATCGGAAAAAGATCCTTAGAAGTGACACACGGAAAAAGATCCTTAGGGGTAACACGACGCCGGAAAAGATCCTTAGGAGTGACACAACGCCGAAAAAGATCCTTAGGGGTGACACGACGCTGAAAAAGATCCTTAGGGGAACCAGGTACTTGACCTCCTTTTGGAAGAAGAGGGTCAGATCAATCCTTACCCCAAGGTATTGGAAGACCTGGACCCATTCTAGGTTTATTCCTTTGATACTCAGACGTGTGTCCCAGAGCCATTGCTTTTGATTAGGTTGCAGAGATCTTTAGTCCTATCCTACAACACTCCTCAGATACAAGGTCCAGACAGCACTGGGCTCTTCTTAGGCAGTGTGGTCCAGTGCAGATGATTGCAAGATCGTCTGCATAGATGATCTTGCACCCCACTGGGAGGTGTATGCTGAGGATACAGGACATTAGGGTGTTGAAAAGGGCTGTGGCATTCCATTTTCTAGTAGCATGTGCAGTGATAGGTGACCTTGGAATCTGACTTTGGTTGTTCTGTTCCTGAAATAGTCACCTGTCTAGGCTAGGAGCTTTCCTCTGATTCCCTTCTGGATTAGGGTCTCCTGAGTGGCAAGATGACTTGCTAATTCAAAAGCCTTTTCCAGGTCTAAGAATACTACCACAGATGTAACAGTGCTGGTTGTGCTGAAGAGCGTGGCTATGTGTGAATCCACAGAGGTGTTCATGTGGGGTTCCATTTTTCATTGGAGATTGTTTAGTACCATCCTCTTGGCCATCTTGCCCAGACAGCTGAGGAGAGAGATGGGGTTCCTTTGGTTCTGGATGGGAACTATGGTAGCCCTTTTCCAATTCTGAGGTAGAGTGGAAGTTCCCCAGGACTTGTTGATGAGTTGCAGGAATGCAAGCTCATCTGTCAGTCCTAGGTGGGAAATGATGTAGTAGGGGATTCCATCAGAACCTGGGGCTGAGTGAAAACTGTTTTTAAAAGTTTTCTTAGTTGTCTCAGACTTATCGGGCTCAGCTGATCTTTCTTTGGTATGAGCAAGTCTGCCTGGTTGTAGGCATTCTTGGTTTGCTCTCAGTTTGGCTGGCAGACTGTTGCTGCATGCTGTTGCAGAGAACTCTCGTACCAGTCTATTTGCCTCTGATTGAGGGTCATAGTGTTTGTACCTTGGGGCTGAGCAGCTGGTAGCTTACCTGACCCATTGCCACAGCTCTGTAAGGGTGGTTCGGTGGCCAAAGGACTCACATCATTCCAACCACTTTTCCTACCTGAATGTTTTGGCAGTTTCCTTGGCATCCTTGACAACTTCCCTTAGGAGGGCTAGATTGTCAGGGGTTCTTAGCTTTCAGAATTGTTTTCTGCACATGTTCATGGCACTGATAAGTCTGGCTTCAAGCACTTCCACATTTTCACTCTGTGGGGGTTTATTACAACTGAGACGGTGAGAAATTCTGAGAGGCTTGTCAGTTTGCTTTGTCTGTTTTCCATCTAGGGTTTAGCTGTGGCAAGGTGGCTGGGCCACATTACCATGAAGGTAGCAACAATGTCATAGTAGTCACAGTGGCCAGGGTGAGATCTAGGACATGTGTTGGCTCTTGGGTATTGAGAAAAGCGATCTTAGGGAATGTCTCAAGCATACTAGCTACGTGATAGACTGCTGCATCACTCGGCCTTGTGCTGCAGTAGCACAGACCTAGGTTCCAGTTTCCACAACTTAAGTAGATGAGGGTTGTGTAAGTAAACAGGGATCAATAAGAGCCTGAGGTCCAATGAGAGAGCCATGAGCTTCAGGTTGCAGGGTCGTGCTGCTACAGAAGGATATGGTGCTGCCATATAGTATCATATGCCTTTTCTAGATCAAAGACAGCTAACATTGAATAACGGCATGAAAGTGCTGATGTAATTTACATTTCGAAATTGGCAAGAGGATCAGCTGTGCTTTGGCCTCAACGAAATCTAACCCGATTTTGAGAGATAAGGTTGGGATATTCAAGCTACTACGTTAGTCAGATGTTAACCATCCTTTATAGTAGTTTGGTTTGGTAGTTTGTTTGGTTTAAGGAAAGGTAGTAAAAGGGCTTCACACCAGCAGGGAGGAAAGTTCTGATCATCAATATGTCAATGAATACTGATAGAAGGAAGGTTAATGAAGTAGGTGAAAGTGTCGTAAAGCTCGGTAATGTATTTCGTCTGTGCCTTCGTGAGTGTCGTGGTTTGATGTAATAGATTTCAGATAAACAAAAAACAAATTATGATATGCAGAGGACAGGGAGAAGATAAAAGTTCGCTTATTATCTGATTAAAAAAAAAAAAAAAAAAAGTGAGGAAAAAGGTGAGAGCCGCTGTTGACCTGGCAAAACAGGCACCAAATTTAGTAGTTACCTGAAGATGGTCAGAGCTGAAGCAATTGTGGCTATGGAGGATGGGGGCAGGACGAGATGCTTACCTGATAGTTTATGGATCCACCGTCAGACTGCAGAGACTGGTGTAGATGTTATGGAAGATAATTTTGCCGGAGATTTGTAGTGGAGGTACAGATTGTACAGTGAAGATGAGCTGATGCCTTTTAAAATGAAATGGGGCTGTTAACTGACTGGGGGTGCCTGTCTTGTAAAGTTAGTTGTTCCAAGCTGCACACTTAAACCATAGACCTTTGATCCATTCTAGGTTCCACCTTGGAATACATTTAGAAAGGTAGGGTCAGGAGGTTCGGGAATGGTTGAATAGGCTGCATTTAGGATATTGGCTGTTAAGTATTGTAAAGGGTTTTCGTAAATTGCATACGGTAATATGACATTGGTTATAAACAAGCATGATTAAAAATGTGTAATCTATATATATATTGTGTATATATTCTTGAAAGTTATTTATACTCGCTCTCCCTCAAATGTAAAGCGCATATGAGGCGGTATACCCTTACCTGTCACCTGTAAAGTAGGTGGTCGGTCATTTTGCCACTGACCCTGCTACGGTGACTGAATCAATTTTCCTTAAGGGGACTGCTTCCGGGAACCTAGTTGCATAATCAATTAGTGTAAGCATGTATCTGTGACCCCTGTCAGAAGAAGGTGAAATAGGTCCAACGATATCAATGGCCACTCCAGAAAAGGGTTCAGCAACAACAGGAAGAGATTTCATGGGCACTCGGCTGATGCTGCCTTTAGCAGATACTTTTTGGCAAACATGACACGACTTGCAATAACGTTTTATATCAGCTCCTACACCAGGCCAAAAGAACTTCTGAAATACTTTAAAACTAGTCTTTCTATGAGAGAAATGACCGCCAGTTAAAGAATCGTGAGCCAGGTTGAGTACCTTGTCTCTGTACATCTCCGGAACCACAAGCTGTTTAGTGCCTATTTCGTGCAGGTTTTTACTTTGGATACAGACTCTATAGATCAAACCGTTACACATTTCAGACTTTACAGAACGGGATTTTACATTTTCCTTTTTTCCGTTTTCTAATTTCTCCCTTATCATTTTTAAGGTCTTACAGGATTTCTGTGCTTTGATTAAAGAAGTTTTGTTTATCTCAATACCATTATCAGCAGGGCATTTTAGTTTTGAACTTATATTAGGTTTACTCCTATTTGCTCTTGTTTGAACAACCAATGACATCTTTGGCGCTTCATCTATAGAATTTCGACAAGAATTCTCGCTACATACCTGCTTACTTCCAGTGTAAAAGGGAAATGTAGGCACAGGAAGGTGGCTTAGGTAGGTCACAGAGGTCAGGATCTTCAGGGGGTTTACAAGGGTCAGGACTAACGCAGGATGTTAAGGTAGCCACATCGGAAGTAGCAGGACTTGGGTCTTCAGGACAGGATTGGTTCGGGATCTTCACACCTGGAACACATCCTATTAGCACTTCTGCAAATTTTATCGGTGCAGCTATAGCGTTTGCCCATCCAGTAAAGAACTTGCTCTTTATGAAACACCTGATTTTAGGAAAATAATTTGGTCTACCCAAATAATCATAAACCTTTACCATTTTACCTAATTCATATTTAGAATTAACCAAAGAGTCTTTAACTATTATAGTTGAGCACCCAGTGTCGAGCATAACTTCAACAGGCTTATGAAATAGAAATCCATTAGAATCAACAACACAACTATTAGGTTTAAGTTCTGCCTCAAAAACAAAATTAACTTTATCATTAGAAAAAGAACTTTTACCTCTGAAATTCCTGGGATTATCAGGGCAGTTTGGTTTGATATGTCCGTTTTTACCACAAGCATGACAAACAATTTCATCATTAGTTCTCGTATCCTTAGACTGGCTGAAAGGTTTATGCTGGGGAAACTTCAGTGCTTTGCCGCGATA
The DNA here is from genome assembly GCF_019202785.1 of Penaeus chinensis. NCBI lineage: Eukaryota > Metazoa > Arthropoda > Malacostraca > Decapoda > Penaeidae > Penaeus > Penaeus chinensis. Next base: position 12,368,579 of record NC_061832.1, read on the forward strand.
CAAATGAGTACTTCTATACCTGTCAGCTGCTTCGGCCATCTCAGTTGCGCTGGAAAATTCGCTTTCTTTTAGAAAAACACGTAAATCAGAATTACAACTAAAAAGAAACTGTTCCCTAATCATAAAATCAAAAAGAGAATCATAACTTTTACGAACACTACTAAGAGAAATCCATCTATCTAAATATTGCTCCATTCGGACTAAAAGTTGCACATATGATTCTTTATCAGTACATTTACACTCCCTAAATTTCCTCCTATACATTTCGGAATCAACCGAGTAACTTCTTAATAGAGCAGACTTAAGTTTTTCAAAATCATTAACAATTTCTTCAGGCAGAGATACATATACTCTAAGTGCACGGCCTCTTAATAAAGATCCCAAATATACATGATACTCATCTTTCTTCCAATTATGCAAGAGAGCTAAACGTTCAAATCTAAGTAGATAATAATCTATATCATCTTGCCCGTCGTTAAATGTAGGAAGTCTAAGGCCATCATATAAATTAGCATTTACACTCTTACTCGCACTTGCATCATCAACCGTTTCACTTCTTTCGCCAGGAGAACGCAATTCAGCTAAATGCGATTCATGAGCTCTACGCTTCTCCGCTTCTTTTAACTCGAGCTCTAATTTCTTAATTTCTCGTTCAGCTGCCCGCTCTTCCCTTTCGGCTTTATCTTTCGCTAATCTCTGCTCTTCTTCAACTAATTGCTGAACTGCATCAGGGCTCATTCCAAGCGCCTGAGCTTCTCTTAAAATATCAACAAGAGAACTCATGATGCAAGTTACAAAAAAAATCACAATTGCACTAACGCAATGGTAATTTACACATCACACCGGACAAAGACTAACACGGCGCAAAAACAATAATGAACTGGCACCATACAGCGTACACCAATCACAGCCGATTGCCATATCACGTAATTAGTTCATCACAACACGAACCAAACAGTGAATACAAGAAGTGAATACAAACAACTTCAATATAACTCGCTAATTGTAGGACTACACGGGGGATTACTTATTTCATTTAAGTATGAAAAAGTACACCAACACTACAATAAACGTACATTTGCCTCACCTGTATCTCCCTTTAGAAATTAGCGCATGTTCGGGGTTTACAGCCACTCACCGTCCCATAACACCGTAGTTGTAGTAATGGTAGTGGTGCCCGTCTTAAACAATGGCAACCATAGTAGCGGTAGCATGTAAATAGCAGCCAATGTAAACAACCAATTATAAAAGATTAAAAACAGCGTTAAGTTCTTTCAAAAGATCACTCCAAAATAAACAGACTAAACACCGAGAGAATTCAAGAGTATTGCTGGAAGACCAATCCTACTCACTCCGCCATTGTACGGGTTTTCTTTTAATTGGTCTAAATAATTATCTGATGTCTTATCAGTTTAATTTGGAGGTAGACGGATAACAATTTTTATATATTCAGTTTATTCCAGATATATATTACAAAACCCATAACCATACATAAATAAGAAAATATTGGTTTGGTTAACAACAATCACATGGATGACAAGCACTTGAAATACTGCTTGATAAAGAAGGGGCGTAACGCATAAGCACTGCAGTTCTTGGTTTTAGGTCCCCAGGTATCACATGCACAACAAAAAGGGAGTAGGTGAAAGGTACTGCTAACGTAAGCAGGGTCAGTGGCAAAATGACCGACCACCTACTTTACAGGTGACAGGTAAGGGTATACTGCCTCACATGCGCTTTACATTTGAGGGAGAGCGAGTATAAATAACTTTCAAGAATATATACACAATATATATAGATTACACATTTTTAATCATGCTTGTCTATAACCAATGTCATATTACCGTATGCAATTTATGAAAACCCTTTACAAGTATAGAAGCATGTATGAAGTGGAAGAGAAGGAAAATCAAGAGCAGAGAGAGGTAAAGGAATGCCAGTCAGCACTGTCAAAGCACCAGCAAGCGGTATTGGGGAATAGGACATGGGAAGTAGGAGATAGGAGAATAAGAAAGTGATCACTATAATGAAGGTGGTCTAGAAATGACCAATAGGAAGGAGAGCAAAGAGAAAGATTAAGGCTTGAAAAGAAATGGGTTCACATGTCAAAGGGATTGGAATGGTTTGAATTTATGAGGATAAGGTCAGTATTTGAGAGAATTCTGAGGAGTGGCCTCGGGAAGTAACATATGAGTCACCCCTAATAATGTGACCACGGTTATAATCTCCAACTATCAGAAAAAGTGCTTGGAAAATAAGATTTCAAGTGTTATAAAATCAATGGGAAGGGAGGGGAAGAAGTAAATTGAAAGGAATGTGATCCATCAGCAAAGAAGAATGTCATGAGGTATTGTGGTTTGTAAGTGAGGTATAGTATATGGTGTTTTATGATAGACAAGTATGGAGGAGGCAGGTAGAAAGTAAGAGGATGATATAAAATGGTAATTGGGAGTTGGTCTTGAAGGATATGCGAGGAGGATTTCTTATAGGCAGATAATAGATGCGTCATAGGAAGATAGGAGGGTCATCACAATTGGAACATATACCATACTCAGGTTAATTCAGTCATGACCAGGCTGGGCACATAGACGGCAGCGACTTGTGAAGTGACAGTGATTTGTAGGAAGGCCAAAACGTCAACACTGACATTAACGGGAAAGTGGGGTCGATATGTTCTTATGGGGAAGGTCAGGTGTATGGAAGATAGGAGGAATAGTGTAAAACTGTACTGACACTGCATCATAGTCAGTAAGGCAGGCAAGTAGGTCGTCTTCACAGTCTGACTATTCCTTGTCGTATACTAGGCAATCA
>NC_061832.1:12378889-12381389 GCF_019202785.1 Penaeus chinensis
CATTTTGTTCTGCCTATCAGTTTCATATTACGTTAAGTTATTTTGATTATTATAATTTTGATGATTATCTTTTGTTATTGCTTTTTGCTCATTACTCTCAGTGTATCACCATTATTATTGTTGTTGTTTAAATTACCATCATCATTACTTTTATTATTGTTTTTGTTATTATTATCATTACTATTATTATTGTTGTTGTTGTTGTTATTATTATCACTTTCTATTATATTTATTATCATTGTCATTGTTATCATTATTATCATCATTTGCCATTAATATAACAACTGCAAAACATTTGTTTTAGCTTTATTAATATCTTTTCGTTATTATTAGAAGTAGAAGTGATGTAATTATTTTTTATCATTGTTCTTGTTATCATTATCATTTTTATTATCATTATTATTATTATTGTCAGCAGCAGTCTTCGATAAATACCAGTCACACTAATGGTATTAAGTACATTATTATCATTATCATACTATCATTATCATCACACTTCTTTTGTTGTTATTACTGTTACTATCATTATTACCGTTAACATTTTGCTATCACTATCACTATGATTGTAAAATCAACAATAATAATAGTAGCGACTACTACTACTACTATTACTACTACTACTATAATTATCATTATCTTTTAACATTACGATTATTTTATTCTTATTACATAATCATTATTATGATTATTTTCATCATAATCTAGCAATAGATATATTGTTATTATCATAGTCAAATCATTCCTTTTCATTGTCCTGATTCCTCTTATCATACAGCAAATAACTATAATATGTATCTCCATGAATTATCTGAACGAACGGCTTCGATCTGCCATAGGAAAAGGAATATCTATGGCTCTGAGTTTAATATCCGAAGCCAATACATCACTTCCACAATATGCAATATGCTGCACCTATTTCTATATTTCCTCTCATATTACAAACCAGCCTCCAGATATTATTGCGGTTATATGCTGCAATACTGTAAATAAAAAGCAAATATACGGGTAAATGGAAGTAATCAGTATGAATAGGATGAAAGTAACAGTTAAGCTTTCTATAAACAATGGACGTATAGTGTGCAGAGGATTACACAGGACAGTGGACTCCGGATAATAATACTATGAGGGAAGTGGAAAATAAACAGAAAATCGTGAGAATAATATCAATAATTATTGTGATCATAATTGTTAAAACAATGGTAATTATGGTAGTAACACTCATGATAATAATGATAACAAATAATTAGATGATAAAAATATTAATATGGTAATCATAGTGATAATGATAACTAATAATAATATTACTAACGATGATGATGGTAACAATAATGATAATATCATGCATACTTATAATAAACACAATAACAATACTTACAAAATAATAATAGCAATGATACCTTCAGCATTGATGACAGGTAATCTACGTTCGAATGTCTAACTACTTCCATGAATGAATTCATAAACAAAGTTATAGATACGAGATTACGACCGTCATTGCAATTATGCCAAAGCCAATATTTAGAGGCTATTAAGCTATTTCATGACATTTGTTTCGTAAGATCATCCACGAAGCCTTTGAATTCACAGGAAATTTTCAATCAGAGTATCGGGGTGAAATTCATATAGTTTTGGACGGTACAAGCAAACAAAAGACATACAATCCCTTTTTATCTGCGTATATCCATGGGCTTAATCCGTTCTATAATTTAAATACACATCAACACTAATTTGATTTGAAAAACTTTTAGAAATTTAAATTGAAAAAATAGATTGAGGTCTAAGCAAACACACAAGTGAGGACATGAAGGAACTAACATATTTGGAGTGGTGAACAAAAGATTCACATTAGTTCTCTTGCTTCCTTCTCATATTTTCTCTATCCTCTCTTACTTTTATTTCCTTCTCTCCCCTTTTTTCCCCTAATTACTTTGTAGAATACAAAGGGAATACTGTACAAAGCTTCTACTTAAAACCATTCTTTGCAAATGAAGACCCTGGAGGTTGACAAGAGGAGCTGCTATATTTGTAAACGGCTCCGCACCTCGGGCTTGCTCATTAAATAAAGCTTTGCCATAGTTGTGTTGCAGGTGACACAGTCACAACCCTGTACCTATCAATAGAGTAATTGCAAAGCTGTAATTCTCTCTCTCTCTCTCTCTCTCTCTCTCTCTCTCTCTCTCTCTCTCTCTCTCTCTCTCTCTATCTATCTATCTATCTATCTCTCTCTCTCTCTCTCTCTCTCTCTCTCTCTCGCTCGCTCGCTCTCTCTCGCTCTCTCTCTCTCTCTCTCTCTCTCTCTCTCTCTCTCTCTCTCTCTCTCTCTCTCTATCTATCTATCTATCTATCTATCTATCTATCTCTATCTATATATAGTCTTCTCTCTATCTATCTGTCTATCTATCTATCTATCTGTCTATCTATATATATATATCTACTCTTCTCTACCCCCCACCCTCTTCCTCTCTCTCTCTCTCTCTCTCTCTCTCTCTCTCTCTCTCTC
>NC_061832.1:12386389-12388889 GCF_019202785.1 Penaeus chinensis
AAAAAAAAAAAAAAAAAAAAAGAGCCTGTCAATGAAAAAGAGCCTATACCCAACGCCTAGCCTAAAGGCAGAAGCCCAGAGGCACATTGCAGCCATAACTCCTCCGGGTAGTAGAACATACTACACGGATGGATCGGTCGATCCCTTGAGCCACACTGCAGGCGCCGGCATTGCAGCAAGGGATGCCATGCAATCCATGAGGGTAACAGACAACGCCTCTTCGCTACAGGCAGAGGCAGTTGCAATCATGGGAGCCCTAAACCACGCGTCCCTAAGGGAAGGACACGTGGTCATACACACAGACTCCAGGGCAGCCATTGACTGTCTTCAGCACAGCTCACCCACAGACAACATCTACCTACTAACCACGATTCTCACAATGGCACAGAGAATGTTTGCTCAGGGTAGAAAAATTATCATCAACTGGTTCCCAAGCCACATCGGCATCAGAGGGAACGAACTTGCTGACAGACTAGCCGTCGCTGTCAGGGGTATGCCCCCAAATCCCATGACGATAAAACCGAGCCGAAAATTACTTAAGGAGAAGAGTGCCTTGGTCGGTCGTACCTTCCTACGGCAGCTCCACAGAGAGGAAACAAGAACCTCCCCCTCGGCCAGCTGGTACTCAGACGCCACAGGCTATGAACCACTGGCACTCTCTGAAGTAAGCAACAGAGGTACAGAAGTCATTCTTCACAGAATGTGCCTAGGTTACCACTGTTCATGGCAGATTATCACAACAATTGAACGTGAAGAAAGGTGCTGCAAGCACTGCGGCGAGCCGAACGCCACACTAGTCCACTACTTAGAAATTCCTGAGACAGGGACCGCCCACAACAGCCGCCGTGCTGGTAAAGAGGCTATGCGATATGCTTACACCATGGCGGCAGAACGCCTGCTGGAAACCCCGTCGCCACGGTAAGCACCGAGTGTCAGACAACTAAATGAGACAGCCATAAAACGCTGACACATGCCGGGCCATATTTAGAAGGCCCGGGCGAAGCTATAACTTCGCAAATCATAAACTAACTAACTGCGAGATGTGGGCACTCACACCCACACAGTCACTCCCTAAAGAGATAAGACACCAGACTAACATAGTAGATGTGCAACATACCCATCTACTTTAGTATGTATGCATGATCATAGTAACATATACACAAAGACAACAAGGAAACAGCCATAGTAGGAAATTAAATTGAACTGTGGCGTGTGTGTGCGTGTGCACGTGCAAGCGTGTGTGTTTGCATATGTGTGTGTATGCGAACGTCTCTGCGTATGTGTGCGTGTTTTCATTTTCTTACTGTATGTGCGTGAATGTGTTAATGCGCTCATGTTTTGCCTTTTCTAACGAGGAATCTAATTAAGGCTATCTCGGAAACGTTAAACTCCCAATATCTGTGTTATTAAGAAAACTGCCTTAGGATGTCTCGCATTCCGAGGCATATTCTGCAGGGAAGTAAAATACGCTATTAGGATAATTTCGAAACGTTGAAACGGGGGTTCCGCGTGAGATTTCTTTTATGGAATCAATCTTCCAGTTTCACCTTTCTAATTTTTCTTTCCTTTTTGATTCTGGAGTATTTTTTCCTGCATCATTTTTGGTGTCCCTGTTTATGTTTGTGTGCATGGGTGGGGAGAGAGAGAGAGAGAGAGAGAAAAAGAGAGAGAGAGAAAGAGAGTGAGAGAAAGAGAAAGAGGGTATGGCTGTGCGTGTGTGCTCTGCGTGAGTTCGTGCGCATGCGTGTACGTGTGACAAAAAGAGCAAATGTCTATGCAAACGCGCAAGTGGGTGTGTGAAGTACAAATCCCTGTTAAAAAAAAAAAAAAAATCTAAACACCGCCTCGGGCCCACGCGGCCTCAGTGTACTTCAATCTGATGAAGAGAGACATCCTCCAGCAATAGTGTTTGACTTCTAAAGGATTCGGGCTGTGAGTGAGAGATGAGACAGGTTGCTCCAAGACCTGGCAGGCAGGGAGAAAAATGAAAGTGTAATGAACATTCCCCAGAGCAAATGGAATGGAGTTGCCAGGAACGTAGATCTTCTCAACAAAATGAATATTTGAACTCGGTGAGTGTACTACAAAGATAAATCTTCTCCGGAGGTACTGTAAATCTTCCCCCGTTTTCGTCCTCTCCTTTGTGCCATAACATATATCCACTTTAGTTATTTAGGCTTCCACTACAAATGCACAAGGTTCCCTTCTAAGGATACTGTACGCGTTTATTTTTTAAGACATTTATTTTTCTTGTTTTATTACCATTCTCTTTCATCTTTGCATAATTTTTACTTAACATATACTATGAAAAAATGACAGAGCAAGAGTTATTATTTGATAACTTTGTGTGTGTGTGTGTGTTTGTGTGTGCGTGTTTGTGTGTGCGTGTTTGTGTGTGCGTGTTTGTGTGTGCGTGTTTGTGTGTGCGTGTTTGTGTGTGTGTGTTTGTGTGTGTGTGTGATCCAGATTTTTGCCCGGGCTTCGGCCTAGCAGAACATAC
>NC_061832.1:12403889-12413889 GCF_019202785.1 Penaeus chinensis
TCCATCACTTAATACAGACATCATTCGACGTATATCTATGAAGATTTTTTTGGCACAATATTCACTGTTTCACGTATAATATTCGCTATATTATTTACTATGTCTACCGTATCACTATATTCACTGATATCCTGGACGGGCCCTAGTTTGTTAAGACACATTTAAAGTCTTGGGTATTATCTGGTGTCCATAGCAAGTTCAACTTAGGTCCGGGTAAAAAGAAAACACATGGATGAGCAAAATAACTATATTCTGTATTTTTTGTGTATATTAATAATATATATATATATTAGAAAAACTACTCCTATCCTAACACCCTATAATACGTAAAATATACATTTATAAAATACTTAGCCGAGAGTGACCACAGGCAGAGACACGCAAAACTCGTGCTGTACAATATGGCGGAGTGGCTGACGGAAAGCCAGGAGGGGTCGGAGTCAGCCAGGGAGTGAGCTCGAGTCAGTCACCGGAACATAAGCCGATTCAGATTCCGAAACCTTTTACATATATACATATATATGCATATATACATGTATATTTATATGTGTATGTATGTGTGTATGTATATATATATACATATATATATATATATATATATATATATATGTATATGTACATGTAAGTATATTTATATGTATATTATGTAAATATATGTATGCATATATGTATATATATATATATATATATATATATGTGTATATTATGTAAATATATGTATGCATATATGTATATATATATATGTATATATGAATATATGTATGTATATGTATATATGAATATATATGTGGATATATGTATATATATGCATATATATGTATCTATATGTATATGTATATATGTATATATATATATGCATATGCGTATAAATATACGTATATATATGTATATGCTTATATATAAATGTATATATACGTATATAGATGTGTATATATATCTATCTATATATATGTATATATGTGTATACAAATATACATAAATACATATATACATACATACATATACATACATATATATATATACATATTTATATATGTATGTGTGTGTGTGTACGCACACACACACGCACACATCAGCGAGGATCCACCCTCCCTAACTGGAGTCAGGGGGGCTGAAGAGTGGTAAAGCAGCAGGTGTTTGTGGCATCCCAGCCGTATTATTAAAGGCTGGTGAAGAACCTATGTCAAGGGGCCTGCATGAAGTCCTGTCTGTCATCAGGCAGACTGGTACCATTCCCCCTGACCTTCTGAGGTGTGTGGTCATCCTTCTCTGGAAGGGGAAAGGGGATCGGTTGGACTGCAGCAATCACTGAGGCATTACACTACTCAGTATACCAGGCAAGGTACTCGCGCACATCCTACTGAGACGTATGAGAGACCACATGCTGAGGCACCAAAGGCCGGAGCAATCTGGATTAACTCCAGGTAAGTCCACAATAGACCGCATCCTGGCGCTTCGAGTCATTGTAGAGCGCTGTCGTGAGTTCGGACGTTGGCTGCTCGCAGCATACATCGACCTCAAGAAGGCGTTTGATACGGTACATCGCGAATCACTCTGGGAGATCCTGAGGCTAAGAGGAATTCCAACAAGGATTGTTGGATTAATAGCAAACCTGTATACAGGCACTGAAAGTGCTGTAAATTGTGGTGGGGGTCTGTCGAGGTTCTTCCCTGTTAGTTGAGGCAAGGCTGTGTTCTTGCACCAACACTTTTCAACACTTGCATGGATTGCATACTGTTTAGAGCTACGGCCCAAAGTCATTGTGATGCATTTAGCAGTGAAGCAAAGCCCCTGGGGGTAGAGGTCTCCTGAACCAAGACCAAGATCCAGGATTTGGGGGGCCTACTAGGAGACCCTGTGCAGTCGGTATGTGCTTGCGATGAAAACATCGAAGTCATAGAGAGTTTTATATACCTCGGTGGTGCAGTTCACGACTCTGGCTGTCAGACCAGGAAGTCAGTTGACGGATTGGCCTGGCAGCAGGGATCATGAAATATCTCGACAAGAGTATTTGGAGATGCCGGTACCTGTGCAGAAGGACCAAGCTACGTGTCTTCAAGGCCCTGATACTTGCACAATCCGCGATCGTCAACTCAGGCTATACGGCCACTTGGCTCGATTCCCACAGGATGACCCTGCCCTCCAGGTTGTCTCTGTCCGAGACAACCCTAGGTGGAAAAAGCCTGTGGGACGACCGAGGAAGTCGTGTCTTGGGCAGATCGATCAAACCGGTCGTGAGGAGCTAGAGATGGGCCGGGCCTCTGCCTGGCGGCTCGCCACGAGGGACCCTCGGAGGTAGAAGCGAAGGGTGGATGCATGTTTGAATGTATATATAAACATATATGTAATTTTGTTTGTAAACCTAAAGATTACAACCAGAAATTTATAATTATTATCGTCTAACTGAATTTTCCAATGGTTCTCTTTGACAGTACTGGCGATGAAAGTCAAGTTTGCCTTCGAAACGCCTAATGAACATGAAATTATTCATGACTTTGTTAGTCAACCTCTTATTACGGAGTATACGTATATGTATATATACAAATATATATGTATGTGTGTATATATATACATATATATGTATATATATACAGATATAAACACATATACACAGTATATATATATATTCATCCACACACACACACACACTCACACGCACACACACACACACACACACACACACACACACACACACACATACATTGGTAGCAATATATTTATATATATACACACATATATATATGTGTGTGTGTGTGTGTGTGTGTATGTGTGTGTGTGTGTGTGAATACACAGTATATATATATATATACACATATGTGTGCGTGTGTGTGTGTGTGTGTGTGTGTGTGTGTGTGTGAATACACAGTTTATATATATATATATATATATATATATATATATATATATATATATACATGTGTGTGTGTGTGTGTATGCTTTTCAATGATCTGTTTGTAACGATATAGGTAATATCTATTGTTAGTAACGAATTTAGTAATGAAGTTCCTTTTTCCAATAATTCGCTCATTAGTCGATACTCGTACCCTTGTGAATTTGGAAGCATATATTGGGTAACCATTCGTCTGACAGCTGATTTATCTAAGATTACGCAACCTATCCGTATCCAAAAAGTATGAAAGGCTTCAGAAAATTCGAATGCTGATCAAATGTCCATTTGTTGCATCAAACCTTTCAAGCATTCAGTCATTCCTTGTATTGTACAGCATAAAAAACACAGGTCCTTCAAATGCAGAAGTGGAAAAAAATCTTACGACCTTAATGAGTAAACCTTTATTATTATTATTTTTTAATGAAACAACCTCCTCACAAATGATAATAAGCAGTCGGTTCATATTCTTTTTACATTTATTAATCCTTGCATTCCCAAGTATTTTTTGCTTTCTTATAAATAACTAACCTTGAATTTCAGAATAGTTGTGTGTGTGAATTATTGAAGTAAAATAATTGCAATATATTCCAAATCTGTTAATGTGGATTGCATATGCATTGCAGTTTAGGTTCACCGTGTTATGTAATGCCGTCCTTTATTTATTATTTCCACAACAATCAAAGTTCCTTATAATAATGATACAGTACAATATATAATTGCAAGAACTAATTATTCATTTGCTACCAAAAGTAACGGTAACTGAAATGGTTTCCGAAGGAGGACGCATTACGTAATTAAATTAGGTAATGGTACCGCTGATTTAAAAACATAATGCGCCCGGCATCATATATATATATATATATATATATATATATATATGTGTGTGTGTGTGTGTGCGTGTGTGTGTGTGTGTGTGTGTGTGTGTGTATGTGTGTGTGTGTGTGTGTGTGTGTGTGTGTGTGTGTGTGTGTATGTGTGTGTGTGTGTGTGTGTGTGTGTGTGTGTGTGTGTGTGTGTGTGTGTTTGTGTGTGTGACATGTGTGATTTCGATATGAAACGGGAAGTATGAAAATTCAGCATTCTGCTGGACTCTGTGAGGTTGCTCCAACCTCCCCTCAAGCAGAAAACCCGCCGTCACGGCCTAAGGTGCCAGATAAACTTTGTCCATTTCTTTGGCCGACGGTTCTCCCACGGGGTTTTAAATTTAAGAAGTAAAACTGCTTATGAAATATGATAAAAAGGCATCCTTGAACGCAAAAACTAACCTATCTAAAATTAACTATAAAGTGTAGGATTTAATAAAAATGAAAATAATAAGATCCAAAAGGTAAAACATTGGAATGAAAACAATTGACATCAGATATAAAAATAAGGATAAAACTGAATAAACGGAATATGTAAAAACATCAAAATGGTTAGGAGATCATCTAAGAAATGAATGGATAAAAAGATCCTTCTTAGAATAGTATCCCATAAACACCATTTTCTTTAATGAAGGACCCATGCTCTTTTTTTTAGCGGGAACTATTATCCTGGGCTTTCGACAATTCCGTGGTATATCATATAAAAAATAAAAGAAAATCGCCACGACAAGAAGTTGCTCGTAGATCAATGACAAGTTCATCAAAGAGATGATGATGGAATTTTGGAAAAGCTGTGTCTGATGACAGAGCTGGCCACGATATATATATATATATATATATATATATATATATATATATATATATATATATATATATATATATATATATGAAAGGAAAACCGCCACAGTAAGAAAATAAAATTGAAATGTAACGTTTCGAACTCTTCACGAGTTCCTCTTCAGACGAATGATAAACCAAAATGGATACAAGGAGAGAATTTTGACAAGAATATATAGTGATTGAGAGACAGAACGAACGAGTAGACTCAGGTCTCAGGACGAGGGTCAAGGTCGAAGAGTCTGGGGAAGGCTTTGCTAACTAACGAGGAGGTAAGGTCATCCAAGCCCCATTGACCAGCACTCAAGTTAAAATTAGGCATTTTTCTAATTAATAGAGATTCTAACATTTTCCTTTCGTACGAGTTAGCTGATTTATGAATTAATTTCGCGTTTTTCCAGTTAAGCTGAAATCCATAGAATTCTATGGATTTCATGGATAAGGTTAGAAACTTGCCGACGCACGGTAAGAAATTAGTGAGTTTTGACGTAGATTCCTTGTTCACTAATGTCCCGCTTGACGATGTGCTAGATTTCCTTGAAAGAAAACTTTATTCATCTCATGAGAAGATCCCTATTCCGGTCAATTGCTTTATCGAGCTCATCCGTTTGTGTGTCACGAATAATGTCTTTATTTTTGACGGCGGATTTTATAAACAAATCAATGGTATCGCGATGGGAAGTAGCTTAAGTCCGGTTTCGATTTGGTTTCGTTATGTTGATGACATTTTTTCTTTGTGGCAAGTAAACCGTTTAGACTTTGATGATTTTTTCGGTAAACTCAATAACCTCGCGCGTACTATTAATTTCAAAGTTGAATGGGAAGATTCAGGTAAATTGCCTTTTCTCGACGTCCTTTTATTCAATGAAAATGACACGCTTAAATTTTCGATTTGCCGTAAACCTACACACACCGCTAATTACCTTCCTTTTTTTCTCGAATCACCCGTTGTATGTTAAGAAGTCAGTAGTCTCGTCCATGTTTCTGAGAGCATATAGGATTTGTGATAATGAATTTATCGATCGAGAAATTGACGTCATATTTGATACGTTCTCTAAATTAGGATATCCTCGATTTTTCTTAAAGCAGGCTCATTCATCTGCGAGATGGAAGTTTTACACTCATTCCCGTAATACTCAACAGGATTGTGACAATAATCTTTTAATTATTCCGTATAACCCGTCCCTCGATGAGAAAAGACACATGTTTAAAGGCGTTGGTATTGATATTGTTTTTACGTACCCGAATACGTTGCGTAATAGTTTGGTTAAACACAATACGACTAGCGGTGCTCTGGGGACTTCTCCCGGTATTTATACTATACCCTGTAATGTTTGCCCTAAATTTTACAAAGGTGAGACCGGCAGAGCTTTTGAGAAAAGAATAAGTGAACGTAAACGTGACGTTAGATATGCCAGAGATTCAAATGCGTGTTTCGTTCATTTGCGTGATGAAGGTCACCAGCTTAACTGGAAAAACGCGAAATTAATTCATAAATCAGCTAACTCGTGCGAAAGGAAAATGTTAGAATCTCTGTTAATTAGAAAAATGCCTAATTTTAACTTGAGTGCTGGTCAATGGGGCTTGGATGACCTTACCTCCTCGTTAGTTAGCAAAGCCTTCCCCAGACTCTTCGACCTTGACCCTCGTCCTGAGACCTGAGTCTACTAGTTCGTTCTGTCTCTCAATCACTATATATTCTTGTCAAAATTCTCTCCTTGTATCCATTTTGGGTTATCATTCGTCTGAAGAGGAACTCGTGAAGAGTTCGAAACGTTACATTTCAATTTCATTTTCTTACTGTGGCGGTTTTCCTTTCATCTTTGTGTACACGTTACTGTGTTTGTCTTTGTGTCATATATATATATATATATATATATATATATATATATGTGTGTGTGTGTATATGTATACACACATATATGTGTGTGTGTGTGTGTTCATGTGTCTGAGCACTTGTGGAACCATATGTGTGTAACAAAACTATGTAAGAGCTTAACATGGTTGACACCAGACATAGACCCTTATAGTATGACAGACCAACTGACATAGGGAGAGGTGGCGGTGTCCTCATCGCCATCAAACCTGACTTAGTTGTTAAACATGGACTAGACTTTGACACAGACTGTGAGATCACCTGGATTCAACTACATATTTCTAACTGTAAATCACTCTTGCTTGCCGCTTTCTACAGACCTTCCAACACAGAATACTTACAGAACCTTCACACATCTCACACTTGCATCACTCCAGACAAACACATTTGGATCGCAGGTGATTTCAATTTCCCCGACATCAACTGGACCTCTACATCCACTTTTAACCCCTTCAACACAGACAACCCAAACCCCAGTACCCCCACACGAACAGGCGCCAGTTACATGATACCTTCATTGACATCATTAATACATTCGCACACACCCCACTGGCGACGGAGCCCTTCAACCACTGCCCACTTGCTAGATCTCTTCCTCACACACAACACATTCCATATAACACAAATAAAATACCGAGGTTATTCCAGGATTAAGTGACCACGACATCGTTCTTGTTGATGCAGACCTCCGACCGACCAGACAGAAACGCAGACGTGGACTTATTTTCCTTTACTCTAGACCCGACACAGACTCGATCATAAGAGACATGACTTACAGAGACAACTTTATGTCTTTTAACCCCCTACTCCCGACCCCTTGATGAAACATGGAATAGCCTGAAACACACCTCCATCAAAAAATCACATCCCACATAAAACACCTTCGAGACATAAAAATACGGAGACTCTACAGATGCGTGCAATCATACAATACACCAGAACATTAGGCCAATTTCAAATCTTTCCAAAAAATCTTGCCAAAAACATGAAGAAGGCCAAACGTGAACACATCAATATATCTCGCAATGTAAGAAATAACCCAATACACTTTAAGTTCTTCGAGACGCTCAGACAGGACACCACTAACATAGCTGCACTTAAAGACCACAATGACACTCTTATCATCACACTAGAACACAAAGCTCATCTATTCAACACACAGTTCAATTCTGTCTTCACACAAGAAACCCCCATTACACCGAACATGCCAAACAGCCCCCACCCACCCATCCCTACTCTAGACATCAAAACCAATGGAATCCAAAAACTGCTAAAAACACTGGCCACAAATAAAGCAACTGGACCCGACAAAACCCCTTCCTTTTTCCTCAAAACATGTGCTCCCTCCTTCAAATCACATTCACACAATCCCTCAGGACATCCTCTCTCCCACTCATTTGGCTTTGTGCAGACGTCACCCCTCTTTTCTAGGCAGGTGACCAGACTGACACATATTATCGCCCCATCTCCCTCACCTCCATCATCTCCAAAATCTTCGAACATATCATACACAAACACATAATGAATCACACTCCTAGACAGATGTGTCATTAAACAGGTAGACGATGTTGTGCTAGACTTTGCCAAAGCCTTTGACAAAGTCCCCCACAAAAGACTGATTCATAAACTACAGTTTCACGGAATCACTGAACAAAATCTTCACTAGACCACAGCTTTTCTTTCAAACAGGACTCAACGCGTTCTCCCTGACGGTACTATATCTAGCTGTTTCTGTCTCTTCTGGTGTCCCCCAAGGCACCTTCTTAGACCCCTTTTTTTCTACTCTACATAAATGACCTCCCACTATCCACTCACAATTCTACACCTAAAGTCTTTGCTGACGACAGCCTCATCTATCGATAAATTAAGACTCCTGACGACTGTAACCTCCTCCAGACACGTAGACAGCAATGGGAAGTCACATGGCAAATTAACTTTTAGCCAGACAAATACAAAACCATACATTTCACTTGTTCCCAAGCTCCTATAAAATTTCCATATTCAATATGTTCACAACAATTACCCAACGCACCATCACATCAATATCTAGGAATCACACTACACGCCAACCCAAAATTTAAGGTTTCCCGAGGAGGAATCTACACGGTTGTACACAAGACACTAAACACTGAAGTATTGTGCAGCAGTATGGGACCCACACACACAGGAAATTAGAAAAGATTAACACCTCAGCAGCCAGGTTTATTACGAACAATTACACTAAAACTCTAGGCATCACAACACATATTAAACAATAATTACGCATGGACACCCTCACAATACGCAGACAAGCACACAGATTAACAACTATGTTCAAAATCACAAACAATCAAATTGACATAAACATAAACAAGATTACCTTCACCTCGTAAATAGACGAAACGCTCACGACCAGAAATAGGTAACTTACCACGCCAATACATATTCTTACAAACACTCATACTTCCCACGCACCATTCGTGACTAGAATAGACTCCCACAACACATAATACACTCAAACAAAGCAGACACATTGCACCAGATTACACTAGTACACTAAGAACACACATATGATATTCATAAGCTTAGCTAACCCCTCCCCATCTCCTGACAACCAACCTCACCCCACATAAGCGTGATATGCGCTAGTTTCTAGCACCCTACTCTTTAACAACATTGATATTGAGAGGTTGGGTATCTCTTCTTCTCTCCACAGCCTGCAACCTGCATCCTCTCCCTATCTCTAATGCATTATCACCCACTAATTCTCACAAACCTGAGACATGTTCAAGTTTCCTAAATCCTTCCCGTCCTTGTTAACGCCCTTCCTTGCCCATTTCCTACAGGACCCACCACTGCCGTCTGACCCTACACACACACACACACACACACACACACACACACACACACACACGCACGCACGCACGCACGCACACACACACACACACACACACACACATACACACACACACACACACATGCATAAACTTATATGCTCGGAGATGTACACTCGGGGACTGACACCTTTGCATGATTATTGCTATGGCTGTTAGTATAAGCATGTCTTAAATATAATTGCCGTTGGTCTTCTAGTACTTGATTTATTTTATGATTTCACTCGTTTTTATCGTTTGTTCTTTTTTTGTTTTACGAACAAAGCTCGCACTGTCTTACGTTACGTGATTTTTTATTTTATGTCACTTCTTTTTGCTTGATTCTATGTGGCTTTTCAGCTGCGTATCGTACGGAACAATTTTTATAGAATCTTTTTATTTCCATGTTTTAATTACTAGCAGTCAAGCCTTTGTTTGCATTTTTGTTTTTGTTAGGCGTTCTCTTTTATTAAGCATTTTATCTATGCAGCTTTTTAATTCCCATACCTTTATGTTTGCAGTTTTTACGCTTTATTTTGTCATTGTATACCCATTTCACCCGAGACTTTTGATTTACTTTTGCTTTTATTTTATTTCTTAAAGATCGAGCTTGGTGTGTGACCTTTTTATTTCACTGTATTTTATTTTAGCAGTATTCATCATTCGGTGGGTTGTTCCATTT
>NC_061832.1:12426389-12433889 GCF_019202785.1 Penaeus chinensis
TAATAGTTTTATATAAAGTTTATATATTTCTATATTATCTTTTTTATTAACATTAGGAAATTGTAAAGTATAATAGCCTACCCTACAAAGTACTGTTTTTTTTGTTACCCCACCATACATTCTCTTTATTTAAAGGGTACACTGTTATATGTCAATAGTACCGTTAAATTAAGGTTGTATAATTGATATTTTGATTAAGAAAACACTATGTATTATTTTTGTTATTGAATAAATTCATTTAAGTTCTAAAAATTATGCATGTATAGGTTAAGAAGAACTATATGTTTGTACTATATGTGATCTGAGTAGACTTTTAATTTTGAAATATATACATTACTAAAGCCTGATACTGTTGCTATAATCATAGAGAGAGAGAGAAAGAGATCAGAGAAGAGTGCCATACAACAGCCTGAAAGTCTTTTAGATTATCATGAAATATCCGAGGTAAGAAAGAATGGTCAACTGTAATTATATAATTAATAAAGTCATAAGATACTATATATTTGATTTATAGAACAAAAGAAAGTAAATATTTGAGATCAAACTAGAAATTAGAGATAAATAGTATGTCTTCTTCACAGCTCGAGGCTGGCTCATGGCACTGAACAACATCCCGATGTGTCTCTCTCATTATTATTAAGAATTTAAAACCCATTCAAAGCGTAAGTATTCTTAACATTTATAATTGTATACTATTGAAATGATGTTTAGTCAAAATTTACTAGAATGTGCTTACAATTACTCAGATCATGTATAATAACATAAATGCAATACGTAATTTGTTTGTTTGCAATATATATTTTGTTCTTTTAAGAAATGACTTATTTAGATTTATAACTTTATATTGTTTTATCATTCGTAAACTAGAATATTGTTTCTTTTCTAAGAATGGGTTTAGTTTAATGTTTATTTTTTTTAGTTTATTCTTTTGTTTATTTTTTTTAGTTTATATTTTTAGTTTTTTATGGTTTTGCTGAAGATTGGATTTATTGGTTCCTGGTGCTGTGCACAAGAATGAAAGAAAATATCTCTTGGGAGCCCAGGAGATGGATGAAAAGAAAAGAAGACAGCTGAGAAGACCAACTAGTGACAAGTTGGAGTAGCTGAACATTTTGGTAAATGTATTGTTATATTATTGTAAAAGTGTAATGATTTATGATTCATAACGTCAACTAAAATTTGTAAGCTTATTAAGTGTTTTGATATTACCCCTTCTCTCAGTTACCTCTAAGGTTGAAATTAGATCATAAATACCCTGTATGATTCTTCATCTTTTATGGTGTGGGTTCTAAAGGTAAATATTGGAGAAACCACACCTTAGAAATAACAGATAGTGCCCATCTGGATGAAATATTTGAGTGGTTCTCAAAAGGGGCACCACATCATGGTACCGAAGGAGGCCCTGCTGCAGAAACGGTCACCTTCGGACGCTGTGAAAAACGTCATCGGAAGTTCGCCAGAAGCCTGGAGACCAGGATAATCGTCAGAGCAGAGCAAGCCGCCCCAGGAAGTGGAAGGGCGTCGCCTGCCAGTACGCCCGTAGATCCAGTGAAGGACCAGGAACTTCCTGGATGCCGCAGATCCACTTAACCTCCAGGAGATCGTCACCCGAAGAGGACGTTTCCTGCCGGACGCCCGTGATCCTGATGAGAACAACAAGGACGTCGGTACGAGCAAGCAGCGAGAAGGACCTGGATGAGATCTGCGGGAACGTGCATTGGGCGAGTAAGACGCCGAGTTAGGCCTGGTCGAAGACTACGAGGATGAGTCCGAAGTCAAGGAGGACCTGTGCGAGACCTTCGAGGACGTGTGGATGTCGAGGATGGACAGATTTACCAGGAACCAAGATGAAGATACCGACAGGGACGAGCAGCCACAAAGATGCACCAGGGACAGCACACGCAATAACGAAGTGTTTACAAGTCAAGAACCAGCCAGGTTGGGTCACCCTTGAGGCAAATATCAGGCGCCTAGAGGGCGAGGCGTTAGTAGGTGGCCGAGCAATATAGTATGTATAAGTGGCTCCCATGTGGCTGGTTCCCACGTGGTGCGCCCACGCTGTGCAATTTACTGTGTATAGAAGCACGTATACGCTTGGCTTCCACGTGGCCAGGCTGCCACGCTGGCATGCCCACCGCGGCGCATCCACGCGGTCCCAGGTGGCGCCCCCACGCCACTCACCAGTACTTAAGGCCCAGGATGACCCAGGTCAGAGAGAGTCCCTTCAGAGAGTTCCTGCCGACCGCTTGTCAGGTCAAGGCCGGCTGCTGAGCCAGCCGTCCGCCCCCCTCCGGGCTGACCGCACACCCAGCACTAAGCCTTACCAAGACTTGTATCCGTGTGAATTATCTGTGTTGCTTATGCTTCTCAATAAAGGAGGTTAAGCAACCGTCCCTTTCACTACTCCTGCTAAATCATATGTTTAAGGCGTCTAAATAGCCTTTACATATATATGTGTGTATATATATATATGTGTGTGTGTGCGTGCGTGTGTGTATGTGTATTTATACGAGAGCGTATATTTATACTGTATATACTATGTGTATATATATACATATAAATACATATATGTAGTATATGTACTATACGTATATTATATATATACATATTTATATTATATTATATATATGTACATATATATAGATATGTGTGTGTGTGTGTGCATGTGTGTGTTTATGCACGTATCCATATATATATATATATATATATATATATATATATATATATATATATATATATATATATATTTTTTTTTTTTTTTTTTTTTTTTTTTGTATGTACGTATGTATGTATACATATATTTTCATATATATATATATGTGTGTGTGTGTGTGTGTGTGTGTGTACGTATGTTTATATATATTAATATATATATATACTTATACATGTTAGTGTGTGTATGTGTGTGTGTCTGTGTCTGTGTGTGAATACATACATATCGAAGGCTACCATCAGTCATTGTCGACTATGGCATTATTGTCTTCACCCACTCCCGTAAACATAAGTGTCATTGCCTGAGCGAAAGAATGAGGAGCAAGCTGTTGCCCATGTAGTATGCTCCCCCTCTCCACGTAGCTGATGGATCCAAAGAAACTGCATAAACCGATACTGTCTGACACCATTGATTTATCTAATGACCTTCGGATAGCGGCCTTGATGTTAAATGTCATTTTATCATGACAAGATTTTCTTACTTATTTTCTCACTTGTCAAAGATACAAGCATGTCATTGCATGTTACTTGTAAAATACAGATAATAATCAGCCCTTATGAAAAAATAACCAGGAAAAGTATTTTGTAGACATCAGTGAGACCCATCTCGAAGTGCGTGTGTGTGTGTGTGTGTGTGTTTGAGAGAGAGAACAGCTGTGGTCCGGATAAAAGGCTAACCTTTTCCAACAGACTGGGCGCCAGGGCTGAGAGCGAGAGGATCCGCGGCTCGGCGGAGACAGGGACCTATCGACCTTTGTGGACACTCATTAGGAAGAATATGTATATACACATATATATGTGTGTGTGCAAACCTATCTATCCGTCTGTCTATCAATTTCTATATCTGCCTATTACACACGTATGTGTATATGTATGTACTTATTAATATGTTGTATATGTATACATGCATACACACACACGCGCGCGCGCACGTACACACACATACGCACACTCACACTCACACACATACACTCACACTCACACACACATACAAACACACACACATACACACACATACACACATACACACACGCATATATATATATATATATATATATATATATATATATATATGTATGTATGTATGTATATACATAGATGGATTGATAGATACAGATATCGATATATGTATACAGAGAAGTGTGTGTGTGTGTGTGTGTGAGTGTGCGCGCGCGCGCTTGTGTGAATGCATGGATGTTTTAACTATTCATTTAAGTATGTATACACCCCCGACTATTACACACGAGTCTTCGCAACTCTTCCGCAATAGTAGCGGCATGGAAGCGACGAAGGGACACCTGTGCGGGTGTCCAGCGCGTTTTTCACAGAGATCAACGTAGATCTAAATCAACCTTTCAAAACTGTTAGGGGAAGAGCCACTTTGGCGTGGACAAAGAAATGAGTTGAGGCAATAATATTTAAAGCTTGAAATTTATTACTAACCAACGTGGAATATTAACAAGTAAAAGCACAAGCGAGCGTCAATTATCAGTGAGGTATGCATCAGCGTCCCGGGTATCCCACTAAACTGCCGTCAGAATTTCCCAGCTGATTCGGACGAACCTTTTACAACTTGGTACTTCACAGATAAAAACAAAAAAAAATAATCTCACTGTTAAAAGAAAGAAAAAACAGTGATGATAGCAATAATACCCTTTAATCAACGTGATAATGAACAGATTATCAATGAAATGTCGCATTCGTTATCTTTTAATTACGTTTCCTGTTTATCTCAATGAGTGCCTTGTTTTCCCGAGTTATTTTCTAAGATAAGCAGACACCAGTCTCCTATTTATTTGTCATGATCAAGTAGAGACAAGCTCTGAACTTGTCATGTGGAATGCCATGATATAAGACAGGGTGTGTCGATATAAGGCCATTACTGATTCGGCAGACGCACCTCCAAGTCCTTCGGCCCCGCGCTCAACACAGACTTCGCATTCGAGATTCTGGAGACCCCGTCATGAACTCCTCTGCGCCAGGCACCTATTCGTGGTCGTATAGCCTCAGGGCTAACTTCTATGCCCTGACGCCGGCCGAGACCTACTACGAGAACGTGTTGCAGGTGCCCAACATGGTGGCCAAGGTAGGTACAGAGACAGACTCTAGGCTCAAGGGAGAGAGATCTGCTTAGGAGTGCCTGATAAAGTGAGAGGTATAGGTTACCTAGGATCTTAAGATTGGGGTTAAATAGTATTACTACGACGTGCCAATATATCTTTGCCATTGTGAAGGAGATTGCACGCCGTTCATTATTACTAAGATTTCTTGCTGTTTTTCTGTTAGCAATCTGGAATTTCAAGTTTTCAAAATATAAAAAATAAATAATAAATAAATAAAATAAAAAGATAAAGAAAATGTGTAAATGTAGACATTTAAATGTACCGACTGTTGTTCATCTCCTGGGTTCTGAAAGTGGAACTCCAAATCCCTACGCGCCACGTGGCGTCTGACGATATGCACATATTACCACACTTCCGTCCGTATTCAACATACATACAGTTCAACTTTCGTCCTTATTCCCTTCCGCCGTGTCCAGGCTCTGCCCATTATGATCCTGATGTCCGTGATCGAAGCAGTGATCCTGAAGCTGACGAATCGCAATAATAACTGGCGTCTCCACATCGCCGTCTTGAACTACTCGAGCGGCGGCCTTTCGGAGGCCCTCAACAAGTAAGTTCATGGGGGCGGCGCCGCGCGCTCCGAAGTAAGGCTTTTGTAGGATCTTGGTCACAGGGGAATTAACCCTCAGGGGCGGACGGGCAAGCAGCGAAGAGATGGAAGTAACGGGGATGATGATAGCAATAAGGGTTTGGGTTTTTATCGTTATTGCTATTGTCATGGCTTATCATTATCATTAATTAGCATGGTTATCGCAATCGCTATCGATATTAGTTTTAGTATAATCATGATGATTATTATTATTGTTATTATCATTATTATTATTATATTATTATTATTATCATTGCTGTTTTTACTATCATTATTATTATTATTATTATTAATATTATTCTTTTACTTATTATTATTATCTTCATCATCATAATCATCATTATTATTATCATTATTATTATTATTATCATAATCATTGTCATTATTATTACTATTATAGCAATGACAATGATAATGATGATACTGATCATGACAATAATGATAATAACAAAGAGGATAACAATGAAGATGATGATGATGTTGATTTTAATGATAACGATAATAATAATGATGATGGAAGTAGTAATAATAATAATAACCATAACAAAAATAATAGCAATAGTAACAATAGTAATAATAATAATAATAATAACAATAACAACAACAATAGTAATAATATTAATATTGATAATGATAGTGATAGTGATAATAACGACAATGATAATGATACCACTAATTATAATATAACAACAACGACAATGATAATAGTAACATAATAATAATAATAGTAATAACAATGAAAGATAATAGTGATAGTATTAACGATAAAAATAATAAGATTAATAATGATAATAATACAAAATAATAATGATAATAACAGTAACAATCAATAAAAGAAGATAATAAAATAATAAAAAAATAATAATGATGATAATAACAATAATAATAATAACATAGTAATGATAATAATTAAAGTATTGATATTAATTACAATAATGATGATAATAATAATGATAATGATAATAAAAATGATAATGATATTGATAACGCTTATCATGATAATAATGATAATAATGGTGTTGACGATGATAATAATAATAATAATAATGATAATAATGATAATGATAATAATAATAACAATCATAATTAAAGTCTATTAACAGCAAAAATTCTAATAGTAATAATGATAACAAAAATGATGATAATGATTATAGTAGAAGTAGTAATAGTAGTAATAACAATGATATTGATAATGATAATAGTAATAAAATAGTAATAATAATAATGATAATAATGATAATAATAATAATAATAATAATGATAACAATACTAATTATAATGATCATGATAAAAACAATAACAATGATAATAATAATAGTAATAAAATAGTAATAATAATAATGATAATAATAATAATTATAATAATAATAATAATAATAATAATAATAATAATAATAATAATAATAATAATTATAATAATAATAATAATAATAATAATAATAATAATAATTATTATAAAAATAATAATAAGAATAGTAATAAGAATAATAAAAATAGTAATAATAATAATGAAAGTATTAGTAATAATAATAATAGCGATAATAGCTTTTATGATAGGTTCAATAATGAAAATAATATTATTATTATTATTATTATTATCACAATAATAATAATGACAATAATAATAATAATAATAATAATAATAATAACAATAATAACAATAATAATAGTAATAATAATGATAATATTAATGAAGATAATGATGATTATAATAAAACTTATAATAATGAATGATGATAATAATAATAACAGAAATAATAATAATAGTAAAAATAATAATAACAATGATAATAATAATAAAAATAATAACAATGATAACACTGATAATGATGATTACTAGCAATGCTGTGCTCTTGATCAGACTTCTCAGAGCGAGCGCCTGTTCCTTCCTCCCTTCAGCTTCGTGTTCCGCGGAGCCGAGTTGTCCGTGTACATTTGGGTCTACGACAACTGGCGCCTCAGCTGCCTGGCCTGGGATTCCCTCTACACCTACTTCCTGGCTCTGCTGGGGGTCGAATTCTGCTTCTACTGGTGGCACAGAGCGTCGCATGGTAAGGGCCCTGCAGTGTGCATAAC
>NC_061832.1:12441389-12463889 GCF_019202785.1 Penaeus chinensis
TATGCATATATATATGTACATATATATATATATATATATATATATATATATTTACATATGTATATATATACATACATATATATATGTATGTATCTATGTATTTATGTATGTGTGTGTGTGTGTGTGTGCATATATATATATATATATATATATATATATATATATATATATATATATATATATATATATATATATATTTACACATATATAAGTGTGTGTGTGTGATTATACTACATATATATATATATACATATACATATGGTTATGTATATATGAATGTATGTATGTATATTTTTATGAAAGTATTTATAACATATAATTTACATTATATAACTGTTTGCTGCTAGACCTTTCGTATAATTAGTTCTCTTTATCCTTCTCCCAAATTACATTCTCGTGTTCTCCCCTCAGGACGTAGGGCCCTGGCTGCCGCTGCTGACCCTGGCCTACATGTTCATTTCGTTCACCGCGCTGGGAGGCTTGTACGACGGGCGCCGTTATGGTGCTGTCCTGGAGGTCCTTCGCCTCCTCCTCTTCTTCGGACTGTCCTACTGGTACCCCATGTTCGGCAGCGCCACTACCGTGAGGCGTGTGTCCTGGATGAACTTCATAAGCCTGCTGATGTGGCCCGTGGTGGCGATCCTCACCTTCAGGAGGGCAGAGAAGAGCTCGAAGACGGAGCCACAGCCTGGCGAGGCAGCGAAGAGAAAGTGAATTGGGCTCACGTTTCACGAGTGATGATGACACGTCGAGGCGGCAATCTGATAATATTGTGTCTCGATTATTTCCCTTTTTGTAACTGACAAATTTGTAACACAGAGTGCTTCGTATGCTTAAAATAATATTTTTCTACATATGATGTTTCCGTATAGACCCACTACATCACTTCGAACTAAACAAAAATAGGCGCTGAGAGTTTCTTCTTAAATCGAACCGGGGCTTCCTCCCTCTGCTCCAGACTGGCTCTACCTGCGGCTCGGTTTAGGATTCTCATCCCATTGCCTTTCAAGTTTGAGGGATTTCCAATGCCTTTGGGAAATGCATCTTATAAACTGCCATGCATATTTGGGTCTTGATCGAAAAGGTTAAAAACTACCTAGACGATTGTCAGCGTAAAAAATATCAATTATTGTTTTAGGTTATCATACTGTAAGAAAATAAATAAATTCATAGAAATGATATATTTCTACAACACATGATTAATTATTGTTCTTCTAATGTTCAATCTACTGATAGGTGTGGAAAGAGTTTGAAAAAAAAAAAATCAGATTTTTCTCTTAGAATCTGAAATTCATTATTTTATATGTTCTAAATTTTAACCTTGATAAAGTACACCACAGTTGCTGAGGATATCCTCATAATTTTGGAAGTTTATAAACCATAGAAATTTCCCGTGGAAAGCGGGAATCATACCCAGGGATACGCCCGATGCCGGCTTGGCAGGCTTCCCCTCTCTCCCCAGAAGCGTGCTGCCATGACATGCCTTGATGTGTGCAGCGGAGTAGTCAGCAGTTAGCCTGGCGCCGGAGATCTTACTCACTCGTCCTCCATCTTCTTTTATCATTTTCAGTGACTCAAGACCCGTTGCCTCTGCTTTAGCATCTTTGGGTTTTCACACTAATTATCGCCTATTTCTATGGCTTTTAGACTGGACAGATGTCCCGGGACGGAGAGGCTCGTGCGCGGTTGTCCCTTGCTCTGAACTCTGTGGCTCGCAATGCCTGGGTGTCTTGTGGCGGAAGTGTGGCGCATCCGGGCAGGAAGAACATGGAGGAAAAATCATCAACTCCCTGACAGTTAGTCTTGAGAAATCACCTAAAGCTCCTTTAGAATTTTTGTCATAACCATGAAAGGGAAAACCCAGAAACTGCTTAAAAAACAGCTCATAATTAATAAAATAAGGGCGTAAAACGTTAATTATGATCTTTTGCTCGATAAAAATGCATAAATACTTGAAATAACAACTTGATAAAGATGATGCCTATGAATCCAAACTTAGATATGACAGGCAATTTCAAGAAAAGAGTCACGTCCAGTTCCTCAGAAAAATAAAAGACTGAACACAGCTTCGTCATAGGCCTTACATCTTTTGCTTTTAAGCAGTTTCAAACGTTCACATTACAGGTAAAATTATGGAGTAAAACAAAGTTGAATTGTCGAACAAAATACAAAAATGAAATAAACCATGACAGGCGTAAAATATTTTAAAAATTAGAGACAACGATTAAGATGAAAATGATATCTATTGAATTATGATGAATTCGGAATTAATTCCACGTCTCAAAAACCTTATAATAGATCTTATATCAAAACCAAAAGAGGAAAGGGCTATGAAAAGGGGAATTAACTAAATAAGGAAATTACGTCAAATAAAAAAGAAAAGTGAGGGTGCTGCCTTGCAGTACCAGATGGGATTCTGCTGGGTTTCGGCCCACATGGTAATCCCCGGCCACCAGCAGATTGACATGTAAATTTCAGTCAAGGTTCTTCGTAGGCCTTATAACGTGTACATAAGCACGTATAGAACCACGCGGCTGCTTGCGGGCCGCGTGCTGCCATGTGGCTCCACGAGGGGCTTATCCAAGCCGCCCGGCGGTACCGTCCCCACGCCACTCCCGGATATTTAAGGCCAAGAATGATCCAGGTCAGAGAGAGTCCCACCATCACCCAGTCAATACCAAACGAGTCACCATAATAGCAATCGAAAATTCAAAGTGTCATTGAGCCACCTTGGTCTGCCGAGGCCTCAATCGCGCCGCGAACTCGCCTGCTGTTAATTGTGCTCGAAGTATATGTACAGTAAATACTCTCTGATTTTCCCAGAGATTTTTTGCTTTTTTCTTTCTGCATTCAGCAGTCTCTTCTCAACTATTGACGGTGATAAGGGAACATTACACCTCTCCTCAGACTCGCAGCTCTCTCTATCACATGGCAACCTGTATAGAAAGGCCCAGCAGTCTGAGCTGACATATAGGTGTGCTTTTTCTTCCCCTGAATTCCTTTCCCTTTCTTGTGGTCACCTGGACCTGCATAAGTCCCTCGAGGGTTTTTGTATTCGTCTGGGTGGTGTGCTGCTTACCTGTTTCCCCTTTGTAGCAAAGATTGGCAATAAGGGAGCAGCCCAGCACAAAGCTCCAATCCTCTTGTGCACTGGAGAATGCAACCAGTCTGCCACTAGGGGGGGTCGAGTATAGGCTCCTTTTTTTCCATACTTTCTCTCTCTCTTCATCATCTCTCCATTCACCTCGCACCTCAATTACATCACCCACACGGCATCTCCCCTGACCAATGCACCTTGACCATGCCTAAAATTAAAATCAAAGCTCTCGGTGGCCCCTCCCCGAGAAAAAGAGATATTTTTGCCAATGCACTTTTTAGTGCAGAGATCAGAGTACTTAGGTACTTCACCTTTCATGATGGCTATCTGGCCCTAATTAAGGACGACGCCCATGCCGAGAAGCTCTTCTCGCAGGACGTCGTCCAGTCCTTGGAGAAACTTGGTTTCTCCCCTGCACTCCCCGTAGACATGAGGGCGAAGCTCATGCTAGTCTTCAAAAAGCTAGACCGACAAGTTGTAAACGAGTCGGAGCTAGATATTGAGGAAGAGATCACCTCCTCCTTCCCTGACGCCCAAGTTGAGCACATCTTCATCATGAAGCTCAACTACATCATGACATCCCCAAAACAACATACAAGACAATCCCTCACTACAGAGAAACACATCGTCTGAAATTGCTTAAAATACAATACAGGCACCTACATGGCCTTGCAATAACACGGGGCTGGGACGAACAACTACGCACACGATGCAGAGAAATACGAACATAAATTACCCACGAAACTAAAGTAATGAACAAACAACGCTGAGAAACACTTGTGCAAAGACTATGTCAAAACACAAAAGATCCCAAGAGATTTTTGAGTAACTTCAAAATGCTTATGGGATCGAACAAACAGACAACCACATACATATACAACACGCAAAGACAGAAGGTTGACACGGTGGAGGAGATGGAGCCTCTCCACAGGGAATTCTGGCAACAGAATTTCCAAATCTCCCCCGCTTAGAACGCCCGATTCGACCACACCACAGAGACGGAGGTTACAAACTACAGACAACAACATAGAAACAGTTTTTTCCAAGAGAACACCATCAGACTAAACACTCACAGAGGACAGTCCCCTCTCCACACCAGTCACACTGGAGGAAATAAAAAATACAATCAAACGCGCCAAAAACACAACACCAGGAGCAAGCAACATAAACAAAACAATCATTGAACATCTTCCACCCAGAATGATCACCAGACTACGCCATATCTTCAATGCAGCACTGGCAACAGGATATTTCCCTGATAAGTTCAAACACGCCACCCTCACCTTAATACCCAAGCCAGGGAAATCTACACATGAGGTGGGGAACTACCGCCCCATCTCACTCTTAGAAGTCCCAGGCAAACTGCTACAGAGGGTAATAACACAAAGACTCATCCCACACCTTGAAAACAACCACATACACAACACTAGGCAATACGGCTTTCGCCCACACAGAGGGACTGAGAGTACCATCGCCCTCGCTTATGAGGAGATTGCTCTCGGTCTCGCTAACAGGCACCAGACGAACGAAATACTACGAGACGTCAGCAAGGCCTTTGATAAGGTCTTGCATGACGGTCTCAAATACAAATTAACACAACTACAGCTACCCACACACTTCACACGCCTTCTCTGTAGTTTCCTGGACGACAGGACTGCCACGATACGCCTGGGAGCCCACCTAGGCACCCCCATCCACCTCAGAAGTGGAGTACCACAGGGAGGCGTTTTATCGCCAACCCTCTATATCCTGTATACAGCTAATCTGCCAGAACCAACACCATACAGCAACTATATTTCGTATGCAGACGATATCACACAGATTATCACACACCCCTGTAAATCACAACACTTCATGAAACGAACAACAGAAAGAGCTATACAGAACATCAACACCTTTGAGCACCACTGGAAAATACAGACAAACATAAACAAATTCAAACTCATACCCATAGCACGTAGAAATTCACAACCAATCACAATCAACAACACCAACATTCCATACACTAACACAGGAAACATTCTCGGACTACAGTTCACAAGCACAGGCTTCCTCACACACGTCAAACACAGAATAACACAAGCACAAATAACACTAACCAAACTAAAACGCCTTTCATGCTACACATCACAAACAAAACTCAGACTTTACAAAACAACTGTCAGACCTATTCTTGAATACACAGCTATCCCGCTGGTTGCAGTATCAAACACACAAAAACTCCGAATGCAATCAGTACAGAACAAAGGACTACTCTGGGTACACGACGCAACATATCGAGACCGAATTTCCGCAGAAACACTGCACAGAACATACAGCATGGAACCACTGAACATACGCATACACAGACGAGGCAAAAACACCTGGGCCCGACTACGCGAACAACAAGACGAACTTTATAACATCTTTGAAAAACACGCAAACACCCACACAAACCACGCTTGGTGGCCCAGAACACTACCAATCACAGAACACGAAACACCCACACCGATATACGCACACACAAACACACACACCGACCCTTAACCGTGACCATGACCATGATTTTGTTAATTTTTAAGTTGTTAAAGGCTATAAAAAAATACAAAAACAAAATAAAAAACAATAAAATCAGAAGTTACCCTCAGAATCCCCAAAGGATTGGCTAATCCATGTCGCACAGCGCCTAAAATAATGAAATCAAAGTGAGCAACCATCGGCTCTGCCAGCTCCCATGCCTGCGACACGGATTAGCCAATCACGGGGGAGAGAGGGCTGGCCACCTTGCCGCCTCTCGAAGCTATAAATTCGGCAGCACTGTTACCACGGCTTCACCAGGGAACACGGATCACACACCAGGGAACACGGGAGGACTCGCCAAGGAAGGACCTTACCGGAAAAGGCGTTCGACGGGGCGCAGCAGGTGGCGCTAAGCTGAACAAAGCGAAGAAGGGTACCATGATCCCTCGATCATGGATTTTTTGCCGGGGTAACTTGAAGATATTTTTTTTAAAGAGATACACCGGACCCGTCCCCCGGCAAATTCGACCTCGATGCTTACGCGATACCGCGCCGCTTTGGTGTCCACCCCTCGTCGCTGCCGCGATGCTCATTGCTTACTTGCAATTAGCTTCGTGCCCTGTAGCCTACTCTTTCCTTTATGCAATTTTCGGCATTAGGATAACTCTCTGTGCACCTTCAGGTGAACTGGACCCCATCTTCGAGCTCGTGCTCGGACGTGGACAGACCTTCACCTCCCGCAGGGGAGGGTGTGTCTGGGGGGCCTTAGCGTGCCTGCCTTACGGTGCACAGAGAGTTGCCAATCTTATTGTTAGGCTGGTATGGCAGACCATCTGATGACTGCCACTCTAGATATTTCGTTTAGGAATGATAGGCAGGTAGAAGCCCCTCCCTTCGTCAGGCCCTCAGCCTGGTTCTGTCGAAATAGCTGCTGCTAGACAGAACCGAGCTCATGTCCCGCCACTGTAACAGCCTAGAAAGTTAGCTTCTCCCCCTCACTGTGGTGAATCAGCCTTTGGGTGGCTGTTTCTGAGGGCTGAAGAAACTTCCTTGAAAGGTGCTGGACTCACTCACTGAGGTGAAACAACCTTTGGATGGTTGCTTCAGAGGGATGAAAGGAACCAGCTGGCAAAAGGACAAGACCCCCCTTCCCTCACTGAGGTGAAACAGCCTTTGGATGGCTGCGTCAGAGGGAAGGGGGAAACACTTTGAAAAGACACAGGTCATTTCCTTCCTCACTGAGGTGAAACAACCTTTGGGTGGTTGCTTCAGAGGGATGAAAGGAACTGCCTGGCAAAAGTGCAAAA
The DNA here is from genome assembly GCF_019202785.1 of Penaeus chinensis. Taxonomy (NCBI): domain Eukaryota; kingdom Metazoa; phylum Arthropoda; class Malacostraca; order Decapoda; family Penaeidae; genus Penaeus; species Penaeus chinensis. The sequence goes on from NC_061832.1 coordinate 12,448,293, forward strand.
TCTCCCTTCCCTCACTGAGGTGAAACAGCCTTTGGGTGGCTGTCTCAGATGGAAGGAGGAATCCCTTTGAAAAGACAAAGATCCTTTCCTTCCTCACTGAGGTGAAACAACCTTTGGGTGGTTGTTTCAGAGGAATGTAAGGAACTGCCTAGCAAGAACGCAAAACCTCCCTTCCCTCACTGAGGTGAAACAGCCTTTGGGTGGCTGTTTTAGAGACACAGGTCCTTTCCTTCCTCACTGAGGTGAAACAACCTTTGGGTGGTTGCTTCAGAGGGATGAAAGGAACTGCCTGGTAAAAGTGTAAAACCTCCCTTCCCTCACTGAGGTGAGGCAGCCTTTGGGTGGCTGTCTCAGATGGAAGGAGGAATCCCTTTGAAAAGACACAGGTCCTTTCCTTCCTCACTGAGGTGAAACAACCTTTGGGTGGTTGCTTCAGAGGAATGTAAGGAACTGCCTAGCAAGAACGCAAAACCTGCCTTCCCTCACTGAGGTGAAACAGCCTTTGGGTGGCTGTTTTAGAGACACAGGTCCTTTCCTTCCTCACTGAGGTGAAACAACCTTTGGGTGGTTGCTTCAGAGGGATGAAAGGAACTGCCTGGTAAAAGTGTAAAACCTCCCTTCCCTCACTGAGGTGAGGCAGCCTTTGGGTGGCTGTCTCAAAGGGAAGGAGGAATCCCCTCAAAAAGACACAGGTCCTTTCCTTCCTCACTGAGGTGAAACAACCTTTGGGTGGTTGCTTCAGGGAAATGAAAGGAACTGCCTGGCAAGAACGCAAAACCTCCCTTACCTCAATGAGGTGAAACAGCCTTTGGGTGGCTGTTTCAGAGGGAAGGGGGACCTACTTTAAAAAGACACAGGTCCTTTCCTTCCTCACTGAGGTGAAACAACCTTTGGGTGGTTGCCTCAGAGGGATGAAAGGAACTGCCTGGTAAAAGTGCAAGACTCCTCTTCCCTCACTGCGGTGAAGCAACCTTTGGGTGGCTGCTTCAGAGGGCTGAGCAAAAGGGCTCCAAACAATGATGTCTCGTAGGTGGAAGGGCATCCCCTCTGGTCTCTCCCCAGGGGTTTACACCTACCCACGCGTTTGCCGTGCGTGGCAGCCTTGCGCGCTGTGGAGACGGGAGTCCTGGAGGTTGAGCGATGCCGTGAACGAGTATGCCCTGCGGCTAGCAACACGCCTCTTTGGTCCTCTATTCCAGCAAGACAAGTGGCCTGATCCCGGCCCGGTCACGGTCAATCGGCTGGTCTCCCCCGGGAGGCTAGGGTCAAGCAGTCATGCCGCCATTGGCACTCACAATGGTCCGTGAGTGCCGTCACAATGGCTATTGGCTGCGTATATCCTCTCATCACTCCTGTTGCTGTTAGACACTGGTTCTGACACTCAGCTTCCCCTTGTTGGACTCCGTGGTGGGTGGGGGCGTGAGAGGATGAAGCACTTACCAATTTATGGAAAACATTAACAAACACCCCCCTACAGACTGATAAAAATGTTGACGAACCACGCAAGGCCCAGACCACGGCAGTCACCATGAAGCCATATGTGCCTTCTGGTGGCAAAATAAAGCCCCATGCACAGGATGACACTGTCACGCCTGCTGCTAAGGTGGACAAGACCGAAGCCAATGGGTCTGTCCACCGAATAGTCAAACATCTTGACTCGCAAGCTGGCCTCTCTAGGCCAACAGCTAAGCCAGGGAGGCCCCTGAGTTTTCAGACGGCCTCACCGATTGAGAGGGGAGAGCAGGCTGAACCAGCCGTATCAGCTGCTGCCCCCACAAACAAGCCCGAAAGCCGAAAGGGCGGGCCGAAGCGTCCGAGGCCGGAGACCGACTCTAATGAAGAGTTGGGATCCCCTAAACACTTCACCCAGTACAAACTGCCAGCTAAACCCGAAGGCTTCAACAATGCCTACCAATTGGTCAGGGCATTGGCGTTGCAGCGGAAAATCCGGCTGTCGATCCGGGTCACCCGAGATCAAGGCATGATCATAATGCCCAAAGATCAAGCTACCCTGAATATCCTCCGGGAAACGAAGGAGCTAGCCGATGGGAGGAAAGTGAGTCTTTCCCCACTGATTCCAGAGGAAAAGAGATCCAAGATGGTGCTACTTGGCTTCTCAGTCTCATACGATGTGGAGCTGATTGCTTAACACCCACAGGTCGTGCAGGCTTCCCGAATGTCGAAGGGGAAGACTCCAACCAGGCAAGTCCTGGTGACCATGAAAGGTGCCCCAACCACTACCCTTGATCTGGGTAACTTGGGCACCTACAACCTTCGAACGTATGTGCCAGAACCACTTCGGTGTTTCAAGTGCCAGAAATACGGTCACCACCAGGCTAACTGTACAGCCAAGCCTAAATGTGGTGTCTGTAGCAAGACACACAACACAGAGGTATGCCTTAAGGTATGCCTTTGTATGCCTTAAGGCATACAAAGAGGAAAAGAGGGACACAACAGCCAAATGTCCCAACTGTGCCAAGAAGCATCATGCCTGGAGCCTGACTTGCTCTGTCAGGAAAGAGGCGGCCCTCAGGCGACAAGTGGTTGCTCAAAAGCGACCAGACTTTGTTCCTGCCCCCCCCCCCCCCCCCCTAGGCACCCATGTCTGGGGAAGGAACAAAAGCGAAAACGCCTCCCGACCTCCTAAGAGGAAGGAAGCCGCCCCCCAGCCGACACCGGATGTCTCCAACAAAAAGGAGTTTCCGACAATGCCAAAGGTGCAGAAAAAGAAATTAAAGAAAAAAGTTTCTAAGAGCACCACAAAAACCTCCCCAACAGATGATCATCTCCTCTTTGACGAGGACGATATGATTCTCCTGTTAACTGCTGTTGTCTCAGCAGTAGCAACAGCCCTGGGGAGGTCGAGTGATGAGGCCGAGAAGGCAGTTTCGGTCGCCATGACGGCAAAGACCCAGACTGTCGCAGCCCTGAAGGGAAGAAAGCTGGATAGAGCAAAACCAGCACCACCCTCACCCCAGGACGAGACTCCCCTCCCCACTCCAAACCAGGCCATGCCTTCACAGGCAGAGCCAAAACAGGCTGAATCTGTGCAGCCAGAGCCAGATCACGCTGACCTTGCTCAGGCAAGGCCAGCAAGGCCAGCCAAGTAAAAGCCTGAGAGAAAAGCCAAACCAACCAAAGTCAGAACTACCAAAGGCTCTCCACCCCCCAGTGGACCCAAGGATAGCCAGACAAAAGACGAGGAGCCCTCAACCAGCGAAGACCTCGCAATGGAGTTGTCAGACTCCGTCGATGTCTCTGATGTAACTATCACTGAGTAACATCATAACACACCATCTAAGCATCCTACAGTGGAACATCAATAGCTTCTCTGCAAAGAACGCTTTTCTCCAAGCAGTAGTGCGATCAAGGAACATTGACATTGTCATGCTCCAGGAGACATTAACAGTGGACACTGTTCGCTTCTCAGGGTATCATGTGTTCACATTGCCACGAACACCTGGCAAGAGAGGCTTGATCACCCTTGTGAGGGCAACAATCCCCTGCTCCGCAATAGCCGATGCATCGCACTGTGGAGACGATGCTGAATCCCTTGCCGTCGAGGTTCACCTGGCCGGGGGGCCCCTCAAACTGTACAACGTGTACAGCCGGCCAGGCTGTAGAAGCTTAGACATCAGCCAGGTCTGTGCTTCTGCTGCACACGACCGAGTGATCATAGGGGGAGACTTCAATGCACACCACTCCATCCTGGCTCCCTACCGGGCACCGGATGCGGCCGGCTATCACATAGCCGACGTGCTAGAGACATTCCCTGAGATCGCTCTCCTCAACACCCAAGAGCCAACGCATGTCAGAGGAGGGGTCCTAGACCTCACCCTGGCCACTGCGACTCTGGTGGGGAGGATTGGCTGGCGTGTCGATGAGACCGTCACAAGTGACCATCATGGATGCTGGCCCGGCCGAAATCCTAAGACCGAATCCAAGATGGAAAACAGACAAGGCCAACTGGCAGGCATTTCAAAGCGAAAATGTGGAAGTGCTTGAAGCTAGCCTGCTAAACGCCATTAATGAAGCAGTCTCACAGACCATACCCAAAACTCGGCCTGGGTCCAGAAGTCACAAAGACGTCTGATACTTTAATGACGAGATCAGGGAGGTCAACCACAGGGTGAACATGTGCCGAAAACTATTCCGAAGGCAAAGAACCCCTGACAACTTATCCCTCCTAAGGGAAGAAGTCACGGATGCCAAGGAAACTGCCAACAGAGTCAGGCAGGAAAAGTGGCTGGAATGGTGTGAGTCCTTCGACCACCAAACCACCCTTTCAGAGCTGTGGCAACGGGTCAAGCGAGCTACCAGCCGCTCAGCCCCGAGGTGCACCCATCACGACCCCCAAGCAGAGGCTAACAGACTGGCGCACGAGTTCTTTGCGAGAACGAGCAGCAACAGTCTGCCAGTCGAGCTGAGGGCAAGACAAGAGCGTCTACAGCCAGACAGACACACTCAGATCAGAGAAAGGGCAGCCGAACCCGATAACTCCGACGTTATCTTTTCTCTGAGGGAACTAAGGAAAGCCTATAAAACCAGTTCCAACACAGCCCCAGGCTCTGATGGGATATCGTACCCCATTATCTCCCACCTAGGACTAGCAGGTGAGCGTGCACTCTTGCAACTCATCGACAAGTTCTGGGAAACTTCCACTCTACCCCAGAGTTGGAAGAGGGCTACCATAGTTCCCGTCCCAAAACCAAAGGAGCCGGGGAAGTACCACCCTATCTCTCTGCTCAGCTGCCTGGCAAAGACAGCTGAGAGGATGGTACTAAACCGGCTCCAAAGGAAAACGAGTTCCCCGCACGAACACCTCCACGGGTTTACAAGGGGCATGGGCACAGCACACAGCATAGCCACGCTCTTAAGCACAATCAGCAAGGGCCCAGCTGTGGTGGTATTCCTTGACCTGGAGAAGGCTTTTGAACTGGCAAGTCTGCTTGCCATTCAGGAAAGCGTGATCCAGAAGGGAATCAGAGGAAAGCTCTTGGCTTGGATAGGTGACTACTTCAGGAACAGGACTGCCAATGTCAAATTCCAGGGTCACCTATCGCAGCACATGCCACTCGAAAATGGAACGCCACAGGGTGGGGTTCTCAGTCCAGTCCTATTTAACACTTTAATGTCCTGCATCCTCAACATAAACCTCCCAGTGGGGTGCAAGATCATCTCATATGCAGACGATCTCGCTATCACCTCCACTGGACCACACAGCCAAAATAAAGCCCAGCATTGTCTGGACCTCGTGTCAGAGGAGTGTTGTAGAACAGGACTAAAGATCTTTGCAGCCAAATCCAAAGCCATGGCTCTGAGACAGAGAGTTCGAGGCACAAGACTGAAAATCCAGGGAGTGGAATTAGAATGGGTCCAGGACTACCTATACCTTGGGGTAAGGATAGACCGGACCCTCTCCTTCCAGAAGGAGGTCCAGTACCTGGTTGCCGCAAAGAAAAAGCACACTGACAAATTAGAAACAGTCCAAAATGAAGCTGCCAGGATCATTCTGGGTGCCCCGAGGTGGACGAAGGTCCTCAATCTCCTGATGGAGGCAAACCTTCTCCCCCTGAACACAAGCCTAAGACAAAGATTATTCAGACGCCTCGAATAAGACAACGAGCTCTTTGCAAACAACTCCTGGCTGTCTCACACAGCCAGGGTGTTGATACGTCATCAGCTCAAAGAACAGCTTCTTGCTAAGGGCATGGACTCCCCCCACCCCGACTTTGCCGAAGCCCCGCCGTGGGCACTGAGTCTGATAGAGTTCAACATAATGAGCCTGTCAATGAAAAAGAGCCTATACCCCATGCCTAGCCTAAAGGCAGAAGCTGACAGGGTCATTGCAGCCATCACTCCTCCGAGTAGTAGAACATACTACACGGATGGATCGGTCGATCCCTTGAACCACACTGCAGGCGCCGGCTTTGCAGCAAGGGACGCCACGCGATCCACGAGGGTAACAGACAACGCCTCCTCCCTACAGGCAGAGGCAGTTGCAATCATGGGAGCCCTAGGCCACGTGTCCCTAAGGGAAGGACACATGGTCATACACACAAACTCCAGGGCAGCCATTGACTGTCTTCAGCACAGCTCACCCACAGACAACATCTACCTACTGACCACAATTCTCACAATGGCACAGAGAATTCTTGCTCAGGGTAGAAGAATTATCATCAACTGGGTCCAAAGCTACATCGGCATCAGAGGGAACGAGCTTGCTGACAGACTAGCCGTCGCTGGTAGGGGTATGCCCCCAAATCCCATGACGATAAAACCGAGCCGAAAATTACTTATGGAGAAGTGTGCCTTGGTCGGTCGTACCTTCCTACGGCAGCTCCACAGAGAGGAAACGAGAACCTCCCCCTCGGCCAGCTGGTACTCAGACGCCACAGGCTATGAACCACTGGCACTCTCTGAAGTAAGCAACAGAGGTACCGAAGTCATTCTTCACAGAATGTGCCTAGGTTACCACTGTGCATGGGAGATTACCCCAACAATCGAACGCGATGAAAGGTGCTGCAAGCACTGCGGCGAGCCGAACGTCACACTAGTCCACTACTTAGAAAATTGTGACCATACACAATTCCTGAGACAGGGACCGCCCACAACAGCCGCCGTGCTGGTAAAGAGGCTATGCGAAATACTTACACCATGGCGGCAGGAGCGTTTGCTGGCAATCCCGCCGCCACGGTAAGCACCGAGTGTCAGACAACTCAATGAGACAGCCGTAAAAAGCTGACACAGGCCGGGCCATATTTAGAAGGCCCGGGCGAAGCTAGAACTTCGCAAACCATAAAGAAGAAGAAGAAGTACCACGGCTTAGCCTCCGGGCTAGTACAATGGTAACGTGCCGCCTTTTCATCCGAGGGGTCGGCGGTTCGCGCCCCGCCCATGTGCGAGAAGTTGCAATTGTCGCCTGGGGGTTACTGCTGTGGTTGGGCACCACGGTGGGTAAGGACTGAGCCGAGTCAGCACCAGCTGACATACGTTAGCGAGTCGACATTAGTCGACACAGGCCGGGCTCCCCTCACTGGCATAGCCCGGGCGAAGCTCAGCATCGCATATCAAACTTATCCTTATCCTTATCTTACCACGGCTTGTCACTTTTCCCGCCTCGGCCCGCCTAGTTGTCGTGGGATCAGTGCCGACGAACTATAGACGGAGAGATTTCAAGGACTGAACATCCTACAAACTTACTACGGACTGTAGTGGTTACGACTGATGGTTGAGTAAAATATCGGCAGAGTTTTCTAGTTTATTCTAGAGTAGAAGCTGTTGGAGCTTAAGGTGTTGACCGAACCGATGCTGAGGGCAGAGTGACTTCGGCTTGGAGTTTTCGAGGTGATCACAGATCGTTTTTGTACGACAATAAATGAAATGTTACTAAACATATGAAAATGGAAAAATGTACACATAGGCATCGTATTAACAGTACAGCTTTCATAAGGCTCCTATGGCCACATGGTCGGGCGAAGACATTAGATATGTGTATACCACTAAAAAGCTTTGTGATAAGAGAGCATCTCGCTAAAAATGCGTGGACATACTGATAACTAGAGTATCAGCAATAGCAATGATTACAAGAGCAGTTATACAGATAGTGTAATTTCTGACGAACATTTTGAGTATATGCAAGATATGAGTTTATATATAGTTATAGCGGAATCGGCGAGAATGACAATAAGAGTCGGAATTGCTTGCTCTGGAGGTAGTTTGTCAGCGTCGTCTCGTTCGGGCGCTGGACACGTTGGCGCCGGCGGTAAACAGTAGAGACCTGTGTACTGTGGGAGGCCTAGGGCGAGTGTGAGGTTTTCAACCTCCTCCCCCCCCCCCCCACTATACCCACTACCTACCCCCCCCCCCCCTTTCTTGCTCCAATCCTTCTATCCCTCTCGTCCCCTTATCCGCACCCTCTTCCTGTCCCCTCGCTTTTTCTCTTCTCTCTCTACTTCCACGGTAGCTTCTTCCTCTTTTTCTTTTCCTTGCTTGTTCTATCTTTTACCACTATCCCTACTCTATCCTGCCTCCATCCTATCCTTATCCTGCCCTGTATCCTGCCGCATTTCCCCCTCGTACCCCTCTTATTCGCACCCTCTTCTTGTTCCTTCGCTTTTTCACTTCCTTCTGCTTCTACGCTAATTTCCAACTTTTCCATTCCTTTTTCCCGTTTACCCTACCTTATACCTATAATCCTATCCTCTCGTGCTCCCATCCTATCACTATCCTACCCAGCACAGCCGGACCACTTCCCTCTGCCAGCCTCCTTTTTACGCATTTTATATCTACCACGCTGGCTCTTCTTTGTACATGTTTTACTTTAATTTACATCCTTTTTGTATTGTTTTTAAATAAACTTTTGAGATCCTTAGTTATCCGTGCATAGTTTACGAAGATTTTGATGTGCGGATAACAGACATCCACATCTGCTGCGTCTGCATCTTTCTTTTCATGTGCTTTTTTTATCTTTTGTATTTTAAGCTCCGCTTTATTTTTGTATGGTTTCTTTTTACTTATTCATAATTTTAATATCTCTTTTAAGGCGAGAGAAAGTTACTTATTTTGATATTTTTATCAATGAATCGCAGCAGATTCTTTTACGTCTTATTTTACCATAACTATAATTCTTTAACTATTTCTTTTAATGTTTAATTGTTTTTGTGATTGGTTTTATCTTTTGTACATTTTATTTTATTAAAACCATTCTTATTTATTGTTCTATGCAATTTATGTGCTACGCTGACGTCCGTGGGGGTTAATGTAACCCCCACGTTCATGCTAAATAAAGGAAGTGGATACTCTGACTGTGCTTTGACTACCCTTTGGATTTACCTGTCTGGATTTTACACCGTGGATGCCGAAACAAGGTTGTACTGCCCCTTTTACTTGCCCAGGTGTATTTAGGCTGGACGTGCCATTTTACTATTTTACATTCACTGTGAACCATGTGTGCTCCTTCGACTTTTTCTTTTTTACTTTCTCTGAATTTTACTTACTTTTATCTTGTCCTTTGACTGTTTACTCTTATTCATGCTCATACCTTTTACTGTCTTTTACTTGAGCCTTTACTTCCCTCATTTTACCTTTTACTCGTTGTATCTTAGATGTTAGTTCTTGTTATTGTTTTTAAGCCCTTCTGGCGTGTTTTTATTCAGGCATAAGCCCCTCTGGCAATTGTCTTTTACTTATTAGTTTGTTTTACTTTGGTGCCTTCTGCACGGTTCTTTTTGTTCATTTTAGATTTCGTATTTATTTGTCATGCTTCTTCGTATTGGTCACGCTCCTGGTAGGCCTGCATCTCCGGGGATAATTGGCTTGTGAGGTCGTGTGGGTTCTGAGCCTTCAGCCTGGTCCCCTCACCCCCTTTTTCGAGGAACGAACGGGGCCCCCTCATTTTCCTTGGCCCCTAAGCCTGAAGCTTCCCGCCTCACGGGTGGCCTCTTTTGGGTTCCTCTCTCATATAACCTTACACGAGGTAGAGGTGAGAGGTCACTAAACGGACTCTTGACTCGATTGCCTGTGATTATGGGAGTGCACACGTGCAGTTGCAGAAGGTAGACACGCGAGTCGGAGGACGAGGAAGATGGAGATGTTCTACGGAAGAAAAGGATAAAAAAAAAAAAAATACAAAAAAAAAAAATATATATATATATATATATAAAAGGTATGAATGAGAATGAATATCTTCACAATACAAGAGATGTATTTGACCGGTTTCGACTATGTCTTCGTCAGAAATACATGTATACATGTATTTCTGACGAAGACATAGTCGAAACCGGTCAAATACATCTCTTGTATTGTGAAGATATTCATTCTCATTCATACCTTTTATACAATTGTCAACATGAACGCGGTTCATATATATATATATATATATATATATATATATATATATATATATATATATATATTATATATATTATATATATATATATATATATATATATATATATTAGCCTAATCTCTTAATTCTCGATGTCATGTACCTTCTGACCATATCGTTCCCTTCGTACCCTATCCTACTGTAGTTGACACAGCTACCCTTCCAGTCAATTCACTTTTGTTCGTTTGCCCTTTTGTTCCGTGTGTTCCTGTTCTTGTTTTTGTATTTGTTTGTGTCTGCTCTTGCTTGCTTGCATGCTTGCTTGCTTGCTTGCTTTTTTTTTTCTTTTCCTTTCTCCACCATTATTTTATATGATATGTAACATGCTCCTTTTTCGTTTCCTCCCCATTGCTAGTCAGACCTAGTTGTCAAAGAAGTCACTCCCCCACGAATGTTATCACATATGCCACTTTATTCGTTTATCGAAACCCATTAGCCACATTAACTCATCTCATCTCATCTCACCCTTTCCCCTCCTGCCTCTGTCTAGTTTGTACTTCCCCTTCATCATCCATCACCTACGTTTTTTGTATTACTTCTATATCTCTCGCTCTGCCCCCTGGAACTCCCCAGCCTCTTTCTTCTTTTTTGCCTTTTACCTTGCATTAAAAAAAGAATAATAAATAATAATAATAATAATAATAATACAATAAAATAAAAAAGTTATGTAGTCATTAGTCTATTCATTTATTCCATTAAGCCATCCTATTAATTTAATCATTAGTCGTTTCTCGTTAATTAGTTACATTATTCTACTCACAAATATAAAATAAAAATCAATAAAAAAATCATTAAACGTTAAAATAAACCTTAAAAAAACAAATACATATATATGATTATATATATATATATATTAAACAGAAAGAGAGGTGTTTTCTTTTAATTTAACTAATATAATCTCTGTCAGGCACACAACCACAGCTTTAAGCTTGGACGACCTGCCTGTGGTTGTTTGGATGTGTGCGTATGTGTGTAGGTGGTGTGAAAAGCGCGGGTGAAAGGTAACGAGGTGCGTGGAAGGGAATAGCTGTGGATAGCTCAACTGGTGGCGCTTGTGCGAGGTCACAGTAGCAGTAGCAGTAACAGCGCATTTTCCTTCCATCGGTAAACTGACTACCCCTATAGGTGAATAAGGAGTTTTAGTTTGTTCATTTTCTCTGTCAAATTATTTTAAGTGTAGTGCGGCCTCGGCGCATTGCGAGACCACATAAGAATGTTTTTCTTATAAAATGAGATATATTAATGGTGCGATATCTACCCCTAAAGACCGCATGCAAGGAGACAGACCGAGACGGGGGATATAGACGTGTCGGAATCCTGCAGTTCGTCAGTGGCTCGGACGTTGCAGGCAATTTGCATGAACATCGTCGAAACCAAGATAAAGTGAAAAAGTGAAAGTGGAAGTGAACAGAAATTAACTTAACTTGGTGATATGACTTGTAGTGCATGAACGAGAGGAATTTTGGGAAACATTGTTTTTGTTTTTGTTTTGTATATTTTAATTCATATTTAAGTTTGAAAATAAATGGTTAAAGGTTTTTATCTTTTAATTGAACTCCAATCTTCCCAATCATACATATATATTCCTGTGTATATACAGAGAACGTCCAGAACCGAGGATATCTGCTAAAATAGACCTTCTGGCATAATAATATCCTTACAATCTCACTATTCCTTCTGGCTAGCACCTCAATAATTCAATAACTCAAAATTCAAATACCCCCCCCCCCCCTCCTCGAACTCCAGACATGACCAAGAGATAAAGATACACCACCATGCAAGGGGCTTTCGACCCCCTACTTTCACAACCTCTAACTTCTTTATATTTCAACACTTTACCTTCTCCCCCACCCCTCCTGCCCAGCGCTTGTCCGGTCAAGTTAGGCCGCCCGGCCTACGGTTTCAGGCAGGAGGTCTCCGGCCCCCCCCCCCCCCCCCCCCCCGGGCTGACCGCGACTACCCGCACTGCGCTTTACCCAGACCTTGTCGTGTTGCCATATTTCTGTGTTGCTGGTACTCTTCTAAATAAAAATAGTCAAAGCCATCGTCCCCTTTTACTACTCCTGCTTAACCAATGCATAAAAGTGTTCAATCAATATATATAACCTTTACAGGCCTACTTCCACTAAAGAGGCAGTTGTTTCCTTCGGCAGCGCGGTCCGTGCACGGCGGCAGCCACTGCGGAGTCAGGGAAGATGCGCGGGCTGTCGTCCCGTGGCCTCTCATTCGTGGCGAGGCCGGGTTTCGGTTCCCAGACCGCGCGCCACTGGACGACAGCTCGACGGCGGGCGCGGAGGGCGCCTGCCGCCCCTCTCCAGGGCTGGGCAAGAAATACCTCTCCTACGGACGCGCGCTGCGTCCACTGGAGGCGAATCTCCTCTAGAAAATGTAATGTTACTTCTGTTTTTATTACTCTATTAATAGAAGTCTCGACGAAATCGTATTTTCAGTCTAACTGAAGAAGTGACACTTCTCCTACAGGCAGAGGAAGACGCAAGCCTTAGTTGTCCCCGCGACAAAAGAAAAGAGGAAGCAGAAAAGAGGTCTTCAGCTGACGCTTAGCTTTCAGCAACGACTTCAAATTCTTATTTCACCACTCATTGCTGTCAACATCGAACTTAAATAGGTATACTAATTTTCACAATAAAATTCAGACTGATTCAGGCAGTCTACTGAGTATGAAATTATCAAATCTGAAATACATATCTTTTTTAATTATCAATGGGGTGGGGGTCATCAGGCGTACGCTCTAATCTGCAGTGAATGTAGCGGGTTGGGGGTCGGTAGCCTCCATGAGGAAGGTAGTAGCTTATTATTATTATTATTATTATTATTATTATTATTATTATTATATCTATTGTTCATACTTTACCCCTGGTGCCTTCCTTCCCAAGATTTTTTTTTTTTTTTTTTGGGGGGAGGGGGGGTCGCGGCATGACTTCTACACCTCTTGTGCTAGCGGTGTGAGCAATCCATCCATACCAAAATCGTCACGATCGGTTATGCGAAGGTATTCCTCACTTGATATAGTATGTGAGGAATTTAAAAAATGATAAAAGATTATGATACATTAACATATTACAATCAATTTCTCTTTACAGTTAGCTATAATATGAAAATCTTTAAAAAAAAAAAAATCATAACACTGAGCAACATATAGTTTCAGAACATGAGTTCATTCCGATTCCCAGAGTGGTCCGGCAGTGCAGGTCCCCCCTGGAGGGAGTTCAGGTCTGTCCAGGACATCACTCTCGCCTGCCCCCTGTTATAGCAACTACTGCTACCAGTTTGATCTGATTCTAAGTTCCTATCACAAATAAGAAAATGCAAGTAACTAGTTTTAGATTGCCCATGACATCAACTGGATGATGCTTTTTTACTTTGAATTCTGGAACTTACACACAGAGAGATAATTGGTTACAGCCATACAGACTCGTGTTTTCCAAATACAAGACCCCGGCAGTTATCTTGCTCACTAATCACTCCTTGCAGGGCCTGCAGGCCGAAGCCAAGGGTTACTCGACGTCCGTCCTTATGATTAGAAGGAAAGGACAATAAAACTCAGGAGAGATCCGGTCTTCGAATGGCCTGAATCATATAATTCATCCATTTATTAATACTAATGACATTACCTTATAAATGAACGCTATCAGTGTCAATTACACTAGGTAGTCTTAAAATTAAAAAGTTCTGCACAGAAAATGGTGACTCTCGTCGCTGAAAGTTCAAATCAGCAATAAGTCCAATCCTGATGATTCTTTGGGCGGCATTTGACGGGGCAGGGCGTCGTCACAAGCAGATGGTCGACGTCTTGTCCGCCCCTGAAAGGCAGGAAGGAAAACATTAGTCTCTTTGCCTCTCTGCCTTTATTTCTTTAAGAATGATTAGACACACGAACACGTATACATGTATACACACATTGACACGCGTGTGTGTGTTTGTGATATATATATATATATATATATATATATATATATATATATATATATATATATACACATTTATATATATATATTTATATATATATACACATTTATATATATATATTTATATATATATATATATGTGTGTATGTGTGTGTGTGTGTTACTGGTTGTGTTGACTGTAATGTTATAGGCGGGTTTATTCAACGTGCCGCGCGCTTCACGCAGCAAGACAGTGCCCATCACAGCGCAAGGACATATTGCGCGCTACGCTCTCAGGATGGCATCTACAGGGTGCAACACTCTCACATTTATAGGTGTGCTACTCAGGCATTCTTCTTTCCTCGACAATGTTCAGAAGTGATAAGGATAAGGATAAGTCCGATATGCGAAACTGAGCTTCGCCTGTGTCGAACTCGCTAACGTGTGTCAGCTGATGCTGACTCGGCTTTAGTCCTTACCTGCCGTGGTGCCCAGTCACAGCAGTAACCTCCAGTCGACAATTGCAACTTCTCGCGCCTGGGCGGGGCGCGAACCGCCGACCCCTCGGATGAGAGGCCGGCACGTTACCACTGTACTAGCCCCGAGGCTCAGTAGTGACTGTCGTGCTGCGAGCTTCCGGGGTAGTACAGTGGTAACGTGTCAGCCTCTCATCCTAGGGGTCGGCGGTTCGCGCCCCGCCCAGGCGCGAGAAGTTGCAATTGTCGCCTGGAGGTTACAGCTGTGGCTGGGCACCACGGCATGTAAGGACTAAGCTCAGCCGAGTCGGCACCAGCTGACACACGTTAGCGAGTCGACATTAGTCGACACAGGCCGAGCTCCCCTCATGGTTATAGCCCGGTCGAGGCTCAGCTTCGCATATCGGACTTATCCTTGTCGTGCTGCGAGCCTCTAGACTAGTACAATGGTAGCTGTCGTCTGGAGGTTACTGTTGTGGCTGGGCACTATGGTGGGTAAGGACTAACCTCAGTCGAGTCAGCACCAGCTGACACACTCTAGTAGGCACTCGGACACGCAGTACAAGTGAAGGGAAAGTAGGGAAAGGAAAACCCACGCGTAGTTGCCGATGTACGTGCCGTTCACGCGCTGCGTCGGGAAGGGCCTCGAACCCTCCGGGAATCTCTCGCAGGAGAAACTGTCGTGAGCCACCAGGTCGCCTTTCATCCTCGGATACAGCGTTTTCTGGGAATAATACGAAGCGTTACTTCTCATTACCATAGTTGCCGTCATCATCATAATCAGTATGACAAGTATCGTGGCAAAAGTTCTAGTGTCATTTTTTTCGTACAAACAATCCATTTGCAGCAATATTCACTGATGGCAATAAACTGAAAACTGATGGAGGGAGACTTCCCAGGATGACGTTTTCACGGCACGAACATGCTCGAGGCTTTACAGTACCCTTTAAAACGACCTGTGCATCTCGCTGCCTTGACTATGATTTTTTCTGCCTTGACTATGATTTTTTTTTTTTTTTTCGTTAACGAACCTGGCAATTCCACTGCTTAGTGGCTAAGGACCAAAAGTCCAACCCAGTCGCCACTGCATGTGCCATCGCTGTATCAGAAAAATGATAAATCTAAGGAACAGCTTCACCATGCTGGATGAAGCTGAAACACAGGCACCTGTGGACAAAGGTAAAGTGAAGCCTGGCCACGCACGGGAAGGAACAGCGAAGCGGAACGTTCGAGCAATGCAAGATGACAGAAGCGAATTGGATCGTTCTTGTTCTATCTTTAATGAGGAGGATAATGGGAGGAGAGCACCGTGGCTCCTGCACCTCCT
>NC_061832.1:12468889-12488889 GCF_019202785.1 Penaeus chinensis
GTATGAATGAAAATACAAGAAAAGTATTTGACCGGTTTCGATTATATCTTCGTCAGAAATGCATACATCAAAGGAATTGCAGAATATATATGTATATCAGATATGAGCAGACGAAACACTGATGACTGTGACGTCCCACTCGTCGTCCGTATAATTGCGATCTTCGATCGTTTGAATCTGCCCGATGCTGTGTTGACATTATTCTCCGTCGCGATGTAGACAATACAACATGCAGCTTCCACAAATTTTATTTTCTGTCTGTCCAGTCCTCCATTTCCGCTTCCTTCCTGTTGGGTAGATGTCCAGCTCCATCTATGTGTACCACCATGGCGTTGGAAGTCCTATGGTGACGGATGTCAGGTCGATGTTCGCTGATCCTGGTGCTGAAACTACGGCTTGTTTCACCAAAGTCTGCTGTATAGCATCTGCTCCAGGGTACGCGATATACAGCAGTGTTAGGGTTGCTTTCGGGCTGCTTCTTGTCTCGTATTGTCTTGTATCTTTTTTACTGATGTGCTGGTTATTCTGACTGTATTGCCGAAGTATCTGCTGATCGCCGGGGAAATGTTACATGGCGATAATATGAGAAAAATATTAGAAGATGCAAGGTCTGATCTTGCGAGCATGTTCTCAGCCTTCTATCTGGGGTTTAGTAAGAAGCCTCAGGGATATTTATGTTTCATGAAATAATTAATTATATAGGCAACCTCATCCTCAAGAAATCCAGGGCCGCAGATCCTCAATGCTCCGAGAAAGAAGCCAATTACAACGCCAGATTTTGTTTTGTTGCTGTGGGCGGAGTAGTAATAGATATGATCATCATTATTTGTAGGCTTCCTGTATACAGAGAAACGTAGGCCATCGTCACCCCTATGAATCAGAGTGTCCAAGAAAGGTAATTTCTGATCCTCTTCCTCCTCCATGGTGAACTGGATTTTCTTATGGAAGGAGTTAAGCCGCGTCAGTGCATGTTGTAAGCACAACCTTCTGAGGACAATAACGAGGATATCTACGTATCGAAGCCAAGTTGAATGTCTGCCGATTATATACTTGTAATTATATATATATATATATATATATATATATATATATATATATATATATGTGTGTGTGTGTGTGTGTGTGGTGTATGTATATATATGAATGGTAAAACACTCTTCCGTGTTGATACTATGATAGAAAACCCACAATGCAATTACAAGATTTATTGAAAATGAGACTACAATTTCGAAATCCACCTGGATCAGTAGATCGAATCCAAATGAATTTCGAAACTGTAGTCTCATTTTCAATAAATCAAGTTTTTGTATTGTAGGTTTTTCTATCATGAGTGTGTATATATATATATATATATATATATGGAGAGAGAGTGAGAGAGATGAAAAATGCCGTAGTTTTCGTCAAGATAACCACCCCATGCACTCTTTTCAATGTAATCCTGATTGTCACAGTCGAAAAATAATTGATATTATTGCTTGCTTTTTAACAAAATACAATCAGTCACAAGACAGATGCCATGAAACAAAATGTGTCTCCACACATGGAAGTTTGTAATGGAGCTTAACTCCTTTAAATAGAGCATCAATTGTTCAGCACTAAGAAACACAAAACCGGCAATCATCATATCTCAGAGGTTAAATCAATATGCCAAATGATCCTCCGACTTGGCCTGACCTCCCTTCGCTTCCGTTTGCCTGTAGTCACCTGCCCGTGTTACCGCGTTAACTCTCCTCTCTCTCTCTCTTGTACCCTCTCCCTTTCCTCATCAGACTTGAAGATGGAGTCCAGGAGGATTTCGAAGTTGTTGTCTCATTATCAAAAAGAGATCCACCATGTCATCTGCCTAAGCCAACAAGTAATATAGAAATGCTAAAACTATGAACGGTGAAATTATGGAAGTTGGTCGGGCATGCATCGTCAGTGCTTCTCGAACTGCGCACACCTTCAATTTATCCATGTTTAGTATTATCAATATTGGTACTATTATCATTTTCGGCGAAATAAACGTGCGGATGTCTTTTTGTTTCTTGGTAAACTGCGAAGGCGAGCACGGCCGTCTCTTGTTCTAGCTGTCCTCCATGGAAGAGGGCAAATGCAGCACCTACTTTTTTCTATTCCCAGAATTCGACCAAATGTCGGCCCACTTCTCTTCGTTCATAAACGATTTGAGATATTGCTTATATTTTGGGGTGGGAGAGGATTTCTAAACCGTTTTCTTACTACTTAAAATAAAACGGCAATGATTTTGGAAATTCTGATTTCGAAATATTGAGTGTCATCATAAAAAGAAACCTTTTTCGGTCGATTTGTTTTCTTCTAAACTACACATGACTAGAGGCGATATTCACGAAAGGTCATAGAATTACCTGCGACAAATTTAAGGACTGTCCAGGAAACTGTCTTTGACTCCTAAAATGTCGTGGACTTTGTCTGATTCGCACAGTGTCACACTTCAAAGTTAATAATTAAACATGTTTAACATTTTATAAGGCACTATAAAATATTTCAATGTAATAATGATGACATAATTACTATTATAATACATGCATGTAATGAGTACAAGGGAGGTTAGGATGACCCAAAAATTCGTCTAGAAACCACTGTATATACCTCACTTGGTCTTCATGCATATGTATTACAGAGAAGAGTGCCATACAACAGCCTGAAAGTCTTTTAGATTATCGTGAAATATCCGAGGTAATAAAGAATATTCAACTGTAATTATGTGATTAATAAAATCATAAAATACTATATATTTGATTTGTAGAACAAAATAAAGTAAATATTTGAGATCAAACTAGAAATTAGAGATAAATAGTATGTCTTCTTCACAGCTCGAGGCTGGCACATAGCACTGAACAACATCCCGATGTGTCTCTCTCATTATTATTAATGATTTAAAACCCATTCAAAGAGTAAGTGTTCTTAACATTTATAATTGTATACTGTTAAAATGATGTTTAGTCAAAATTTACTATAATGTGCATACAATTACTCAGATCATATATAATGACATATATGTTTTATATAATTTGTTTGTTTTTAAGAATTATTTTTGTTCTTTCAAGAAATTATTCACTTAGATTTGATAACTTTATATTGTTTTATCATTCGTAAACTAGAATAATTGTTTTTTTTTCTAGGAATGGGTTTATGTTTTTAGTTTTTTTAGTTTTTATGTTTTGTTTTGTTTTAATGTGGTTTTGCTGAAGATTGGATTTATTCGTTCCTGGTGCTGTGCATAAGAATGAAAGAAAATAACATCTTTGGGAGCCCAGGAGATGGATGAAGAAAAGGAAAGAAGATAGCTGAGAAGAACAACTAGTTAAAGAGTGACAGGTTGGAGTACCTGGACATTTTGGTAAAAGTATGTTTATTTTACTGTAAAAGTGTAATGATTTATGATTCATAATGTCAACTAAAATTTGTAAGCTCATTAAGTGTTTTGATATTACCCCTTCTCTTAGTTACCTCTAAGGCCGAAGTTAGATCATAAATACCCTGTATGATTCTTCTTCTTTTATAGTGTGGGTTCTGAAGATAACTTTTGGAGAAACCACACGAAAGAAAATAACAGATAGTACCCCCCTGGATAAAATATTTGAGTGGTTCCCAGAGCGCGCTACATACATTACATTTTTTTTATATTTATCTAAGAGAAAACTACAGTAAAAACGAAGAAACGGCTCAATTAACTTTTGACAATAAACAAAAAAAAAATGTGAGGGTTTTCCTTACCATATTTCATACAGCTATCTTGAACAATTGTAAAATGGATTTAAGAAGAAGAATCACGCTGCTTTGCAGATCCAATTTCCAACGACGGCAAAAGCGCTCGCTCCCGGGCCGGTCTCGCTCCGTCCCTCGCATGAGAGTGACTGGCCAGAGGTGCGATTCTGTAGTGAATCTCCAGCCAAGTGGCGGAGGAACCGGAGGAGAGAACGAGTCTCCCCTCTGAAAACCAAAAATGCGAGGCCGCCCATGCCCGTGGATGACACGTGTCCGGGAAGCTGAGGAGGGGAAAAGATGTTATGTTTTATGGTGATGCATATGTATTTTGGTGTTGGATATTTTATGGTGTGAACTATATTGATTTGGATTTTTATTCTCGTTTTCTCTAACCTAAACCACACGGAAGAGCACATTCTGCCTCATGGGGTATCTTATAATAATCTTTTTACCCTTTTTAGTAAAGTTCTGATAACTCTTTTTGCGTATTTTAAAATTGCTTTTAAATCAGTCTTTTTTAAAAGGAAAGGACATTTTATTAAGAGGGGAAGACACCGCCATCTCTTGACAGCTACGCGACCTTCACCTTGTTTGACCCGAGATTCCCCTCATTTTTTCATTCATGCTTGCTGGGTGGGTTATATATATAGGTCCCGACTGGCCAGGTCAACACTCGTGTTCGAACTCTTGAAGAGACAACACACGCACTCGTGTTCGAACTCTTGATGAGGCAACACCTTGTTTAAACGCAGCAACAATAAGTAATAAGTCTTGCGCCACTTGAGCTACCCTGGAGCCCGGGGCCTCTCGTCTCGCCTGACATTATTGTTTCTGAGTTCTTAAAGTAACTAAAATAAAGTAAAATCCTGTAATTGCAGAACATTTGTGCTTTGCCAGCACCTTCAGTGCTCTTGCTTTGCAGGTGACACGAGGCTACAGTAGTAGTAGTCAGCACCCCACCCCAGACCCGCAGCTCTCTTCTACACCAGGGTAGCCCTTGTGGCTTTGACCCCTGGGTAGGGAGGCCCAGTAGTCTGGGGCGTCATTTGGGCGCACTTTTTTTGGTCCTGAAATCTTTTCCTTTATAATGTGACTTTCCTGAGCCTACCGGAGTTCCTCGGAACTCCCGTATTCGCTTGGGGGGTGGGCATTGAATTACCGTCCTTCGCCTAGGCAAGTTCGGCGGTAAGGAAGTGTCCCACACATAACTCGATCCCTCTGTGGTACTGGAGAACGCAACCAGGCTTCCACTGAGGGGGTAGAGGACGAAATACTGATCTACTCTCTTAGCTATTGCAGTTAGGTTGATAACAACAGTTAAGAGGTTTTTGTCCCTTCAGGACTACGACTTTGAGCAGAGGGGTCGGACCTGGTCCGATACCCAGAATGAATGACTCCCCGGCTACCCCTTCTCCTCCTCAAGGAGGGGGGGCGACTCATGACCACTCTCTGACAACGAACAATGGTACCCCCACTAATGACAAGACGAGACGAC
This sequence comes from Penaeus chinensis, assembly GCF_019202785.1. Lineage (NCBI taxonomy): Eukaryota > Metazoa > Arthropoda > Malacostraca > Decapoda > Penaeidae > Penaeus > Penaeus chinensis. Next base: position 12,474,114 of record NC_061832.1, read on the forward strand.
CAATTTTCAAAATCCCCACCCAGAATGCAAGGTTCGCGAATGTAAAATGCGTGAACGAAAATCAGTCGCTTATGAACGTAAACCCCTTTATCATCAAAAAGGTCCTTGATGGTCAAGTGGACGGCGATTTTGATTTTGTAAAAAAATTGCGAGATGGAAGCCTCCTTGTAAAAGTACAATACAACTCCCAGATTAAGGATTTACTTAAGCTGACGCAAATTCATGATCTTCGAGTAAAAGTAACTATTCCTATTGGCCCAAATACCTGTAAGGGAGTAATCTTTCACAGGGATTTGAGGACGATGGATGAAAGTGAAATTCTTGAGAGCATGAAGGACCAAGACGTAGTGGACGTTCATTGTATGACCAAGAAGGACGGGAATGTACGAACGAAAACTGGACTGTGTTTTTTGACCTTTGCTTTGAATAAAATCCCAGAATATGTCAATGTCGGTTATGAACGTGTTCAAGTAAGACCTTATGTCCAAAAGCCAATGCATTGTAATAGATGCCAAAAATTCGGACACACCTCATTAAGATGTATTGACAAAGATTCTTCTAAATTCACTTGCCGTAAATGTGCTGAGGCCCATGACACCATCACATGTACTAGCAAAATTTCCAAATGTGCTAACTGTGAAGGTCCCCATCATTCAGGATCTGCCGAGTGCAGCATCCTGAAGAAGGAGACTGAAACATTGGCATATATGAGAAAGCATGAAGTTAGTTATACTGAAGCTAAGAGGAAAGTGGAAAGTTTGACACACAAACCTGATACTTCCTATGCTGCAGCAGTAACTAGCAACACCCCTAGTGCAAGTGATGTCAGTCAGCAGCTTGCAGCCAAGGATCAGGAAATTGCCGAACTCAAACAAACCGTTAAAGAATTAAATATTAAAGTTTATCAACTGACAAAATTGGTCGATCAAATGGCTGCATCAACCCAGCCTAAACATCTTAAGGAAGCAGACACCGAATCACAGTCCGGAGCGCACCTTCCCGTCCGGGCTACTCCTGTGAGGACTTCGTCTGGCTCGCGATCGGTTTCTCGAGAGAGAAGCAGGTCGCAGTCTGTCAGTCGTCTCCCTCGCCAGGAGGTGCAGGACATGGAGGCTTCTGTCTCCAAACCATCCCGTGAGAGGTCCCCGGGAAGCGAGGGAGAGGAGGCGCCTCCCTCCCATAAAAAGAAAATAAAAACTGGTGGACAAGGCACTTCCAAACCCCATAAAACGTAATCATCGCGTCAACCATTATACAATGGAACTGTCGAAGTATTAGATCTAAAGTAAATGACCTTAAATTATTAGCCTCGTCCTATGCTCCCGATATTATCGTTCTCCAAGAAACTCATTTGACAAACCTCGTCTCTGACGAGGTCGTATCGCTCAGGAACTACCATTTATGTCGGAAGGATCGTGAGGGTAGGGGTGGAGGCGGAGTCGCCATGTACATCCACCAAAGCCTCCCTTTTACAGAAGTGACTATTGATTCTACTTTGGAGTTTGTCGCATGCAAAGTAAAAATTAATGGCACGTATCTGGCTATATGTTCAGTTTACTGTCCGCCTGATAAAGTGATAATCTATGATGAGCTTTTTGCTCTTCAGGAACGTCTGCCACAAAATAAAGTAATTTTAGGTGATTTTAATGCTCATCATACGTTATGGGGTTCCCTACGGGTGGATGGTAGAGGTGAGCAAGTAGTTAAGCTGATTAACGAGTCTGATCTAGTCCTTCTGAATGATGGTAGTCCCACGCGGGTGGACGATAATACCGGGAATTTGAGCTTTATAGACATATCACTGGTCTCATCATCAGTAGCAGCCAAGTGCCTGTGGCACACCATTGACGACTCGTTGGGAAGCGATCATCTTCCTATCTTGATTAAATATTCATGCGACACAGTGAGAACGCCTTCAGCGCCTAAATTTAACGTAAAAAAAGCAGACTGGGTCGCCTTCACAAGGAGCGTCAAGCTCGAACTTGTTGGAGAAACCATTGATGATAAAGTAAACAATATTCAGAATTCGATTTTAGAAGCAGCTTTGCTATCCATTCCTAAAACTTCGACAGATAGCGTTAAGCATAGAGTTCCATGGTGGACACCAGATTGCCGCAGGGCGCTGTGCCGACGCAATAAGGCCTACAGGCTTTTCCAAAATAACATCACTAATGAGAACTTTTGCAATTACAAACAAGCAAGAGCTAGGGCTCGTAGAGTAATTAGACAAGCAAAAAGAGACTCCTGGCGGAGCTTTGTCTCTACAATATATAGCAATACCAAAATATCAGAGGTTTGGTCCACTATCAATAAAATAAATAAGAAAAAAACATCATTCAAAATTAACAACATCATAGAAGAGGGTAATAATTTAGATTCACCTAGAGACATCGCTAATGCACTCGCCAGGCAGTTCTCTCATACAAGCAGCTCAGCAAACTACCATCACGCATTCCTGCCCATCAAGGAAGCGGCTGAGCTGCAACCAATTCACTTTGCCACAGGAGATGAATCTGATTACAACCAAGATCTTACAATGGATGAGCTTGTCCGAGCCCTAGAAGCCTGTAGAGGAACATCCCCGGGCCCCGATGAGATTCGATATGAGATGATAAAGCATCTTAATCATGATGACATGATTAAGTTGCTAGAAGTGTACAATGAAATTTGGAAAAGCCACACTTTTCCAAACTCATGGCACTTCGCCCACATCATTCCCATATTGAAAGGAGGGGGTAATCCCAGATTTGCCATCTCCTACCGCCCAATTGCGTTGACAAGTTGCTTATGCAAGGTCATGGAAAGAATTGTTAATAGTAGGCTATTGCATTTTTTAAATTCCAGTAATTTACTAGTTGACGAGCAATGCGGTTTCCGAAAGGGACGCCAAACTCTCGATCAACTAGTAAAGCTGGACAGTCATATTCAAGAGGCAATTGCCAAAAAAGATTTTTTGATTTCAGTATTTTTAGATATAGAAAAAGCCTACGACATGACATGGCGATATGGCCTACTCAGAAAACTTTATGCTTTCGGATTACGTGGAAACTTGCCTTGTTTTATTCAAAATTTCATTTCTGACAGAACGTTTTCTGTCAAATTGTTTTCTGACAATGTCACTTTTTCGGACATTTTTGTCCAGGCAAACGGGGTCCCACAAGGAAGTGTCTTGTCACCAACTCTATTTCTATGTATGATCAATGACATCTTATCAGCTCCTCCTCGGAATCTTAAATACTCACTGTACGCTGATGATTGTGCATTATGGCATTCCAGCAATAATGCAGAATTCTCAGCAAATCGCATCCAATTGGCACTGGATATGATTCATAACTGGGGCCTCCAGTGGGGTTTTAAGTTTTCCATTAGAAAGAGTATTGGGGTAATTTTTTCACATAGGAGGAAGCCGAACATCAGGCTAACTCTAGACAACCACCCAATACCTATTCAAAATTCTGCAAGATTTCTTGGGCTACTTTTTGATAGTAGACTCAATTGGAAAGACCACATTGGTCAGTTAAAGAATAAATGTCAAAGAGCACTAAATTTATTAAAGTGCATTTCTGGAAATAAATGGGGAGCTGATAGACAGTCTTTGCTAATGGTATATAAAGCCCTGATTAGGTCTAAAGTAGATTATGGGTCAATCGTGTATGGCTCGGCATCAAAAACAAGTTTGAAAGGATTGGATGTTGTTCAGAATGCTTGTTTGCGTGTGTGTCTTGGAGCCCTAAAATGTACTCGGATCGAGCGTCTTGAGGTGGAGTCAGGAGTACCTCCCCTCCGACTCAGACGCGGCCAGTTAGCACTGACCTATGCCGCAAAGGTGGCTCGAGACCCGAGCCACCCTAATGGCAATGGAGGCATTAGGCCCTTTGCCACAAAACTCCACGACCTCGTCGAGAAAGTCGGTATAGATCTCTCTACCATCGATACCCTGGTTCAGTCAAATATAGCGCCATGGGAAACACCCAATTTTTCTATTATGGAAGCCTGGCTTCCATCAGCCAAGGCCATGGCGCCGGAGGGTGAGGTACGCCAGAGGTTCAGAGAGATCCTTATTGAACATCTATCTTTTTTTCATATATATACCGACGGCTCCAAGACAGATGAGTGTGTAGGTGCGGGTGTATGGTCGACTGAATGTGAACTAAAGTTTAGACTGCCGAATCATACATCGATTTTTCTTGCGGAACTTTTTGCCATTGATAAAGCTATTGATTTTGCACTATCGACGACCCACGATAGAATAGTTATTTTTTCAGATTCATTAAGTTCACTTAAAGCTATTAAATCCTTAGATACCACAAAAAATGAATTGCTGGGTAATATCATTCGTAAACTACACGGTGCCAACAAATCAATCAAACTAATATGGGTACCAGGTCACTCTGGTATCCATGGTAATGAACAGGCTGACAAACTAGCCGGGTCAACTGGCGATCTGGACACTACCATAGTTCGTACAGATCTCAGGTGTTTTGTGTCTCTTATAAAAGTAAAAATACATCTCCTGTGGCAAAGTGAGTGGACCAGCCTCCAACTCACAAACAAGATTAAACCAATAATTGAAATGTGGGACACAGCCCACAGGAAGATAAGAAGGGAGGAGGTGGTGTTGGCCCGCCTTAGGGTCAACGCCTCAAGATATACCCACCTCACTCCCTACATTGAAAAAAATTACCCTCCACGATGCCAGCTCTGCAACACCAGCATAACTATATCCCACCTGTTAATAGTATGCCCTAAGTATGCAAACCATCGACAAAAAATCAAACATTATTTTAGAATAAAAAATAAAGATTTCATATTAATAAACATACTATCAAACGATGAAAAAATCATCAGCAGAGTAATCACTTTTTTAAGGGAGACAAAACTTTATGACCTTATATAGATTGATAGAATAAATAGGATCCATTGGCTTAATAACCTTGGCCACATGCCGCTGGTTGATAGCCAAGAAATCCAACAAAGAAAGAAGAAAGAAAGAAAGCCAGGTCAACGCACTCGTGTTCGAACTCTTGATGAGGCAACACCTTGTTTAAACGCAGTAACAACAAGTACAAAGTCTTGTGCCACTTGAGCTACCCTGGAGCCCGGGGCCTCTTGTCTCGCTGGACATTGTTGTTCCTGAGTTCTCTTAACGTAAATAGCTGTAAAGTAAAATCCTGTAATTGCAGAACATTTGTTGTGCTTTGCCAGCACCTTCAGTGCTCTTGCTTTGCAGGTGACACGAGGCTACAGTAGTAGTAGTCAGCACCCCACCCCAGACCCGCAGCTCTCTTCTACACCAGGGTAGCCCTTGTGGCTTTGACCCCTGGGTAGGGAGGCCCAGTAGTCTGGGGCGTCATTTGGGCGCACTTTTTCTTTGGTCCTGAAATCTTTTCCTTTATAATGTGACTTTCCTGAGCCTACCGGAGTTCCTCGGAACTCCCGTATTCGCTTGGGGGGTGGGCATTGAATTACCGTCCTTCGCCTAGGCAAGTTCGGCGGTAAGGAAGTGTCCCACACATAACTCGATCCCTCTGTGGTACTGGAGAACGCAACCAGGCTTCCACTGAGGGGGTAGAGGACGAAATACTGATCTACTCTCTTAGCTATTGCAGTTAGGTTGATAACAACAGTTAAGAGGTTTCTGTCCCTTCAGGACTACGACTTTGAGCAGAGGGGTCGGACCTGGTCCGATACCCAGAATGAATGACTCCCCGGCTACCCCTTCTCCTCCTAAAGGAGGAGGGGCGACTCATGACCACTCTCTGACTACGAACAATGGTACCCCCACTAATGACAAGACGAGACGACCACTTTTCACAATCCCCACCCAGAATGCAAGGTTCGCGAATGTAAAATGCGTGAACGAAAATCAGTCGCTTATGAACGTAAACCCCTTTATCATCAAAAAGGTCCTTGATGGTCAAGTGGACGGCGATTTTGATTTTGTCAAAAAATTGCGAGATGGAAGCCTCCTTGTAAAAGTACAATACAACTCCCAGATTAAGGATTTACTTAAGCTGACGCAAATTCATGATCTTCGAGTTAAAGTAACTATTCCTATTGGCCCAAATACCTGTAAGGGAGTAATCTTTCACAGGGATTTGAGGACGATGGAAGAAAGTGAAATTCTTGAGAGCATGAAGGACCAAGACGTAGTGGACGTTCATTGTATGACCAAGAAGGACGGGAATGTACGAACGAAAACTGGACTGTGTTTTTTTACCTTTGCTTTGAATAAAATCCCAGAATATGTCAATGTCGGTTATGAACGTGTTCAAGTAAGACCTTATGTCCAAAAGCCAATGCATTGTAATAGATGCCAAAAATTCGGACACACCTCATTAAGATGTATTGACAAAGATTCTTCTAAATTCACTTGCCGTAAATGTGCTGAGGCCCATGACACCATCACATGTACTAGCAAAATTTCCAAATGTGCTAACTGTGAAGGTCCCCATCATTCAGGATCTGCCGAGTGCAGCATCCTGAAGAAGGAGACTGAAACATTAGCATATATGAGAAAGCATGAAGTTAGTTATACTGAAGCTAAGAGGAAAGTGGAAAGTTTGACACACAAACCCGATACTTCCTATGCTGCAGCAGTAACTAACAACACCCCTAGTGCAAGTGATGTCAGTCAGCAGCTTGCAGCCAAGGATAAGGAAATTGCTGAACTTAAACAAACCGTTAAAGAACTAAACATTAAAGTATATCAACTGACAAAATTGGTCGACCAAATGGCTGCATCAACCCAGCCAAAACATCATAAGGAGGAAGATACCGAATCACAGTCCGGAGCGCACCTTCCCGTCCGGGCTACTCCTGTGAGGACTTCGTCTGGCTCGCGATCGGTTTCTCGAGAGAGAAGCAGGTCGCAGTCTGTCAGTCGTCTCCCTCGCCAGGAGGTGCAGGACATGGAGGCTTCTGTCTCCAAACCATCCCGTGAGAGGTCCCCGGGAAGCGAGGGAGAGGAGGCGCCTCCCTCCCATAAAAAGAAAATAAAAACTGGTGGACAAGGCACTTCCAAACCCCATAAAACGTAATCATCGCGTCAACCATTATACAATGGAACTGTCGAAGTATTAGATCTAAAGTAAATGACCTTAAATTATTAGCCTCGTCCTATGCTCCCGATATTATCGTTCTCCAAGAAACTCATTTGACAAACCTCGTCTCTGACGAGGTCGTATCGCTCAGGAACTACCACTTATGTCGGAAGGATCGTGAGGGTAGGGGTGGAGGCGGAGTCGCCATGTACATCCACCAAAGCCTCCCTTTTACAGAAGTGACTATTGATTCTACTTTGGAGTTTGTCGCATGCAAAGTAAAAATTAATGGCACGTATCTGGCTATATGTTCAGTTTACTGTCCGCCTGATAAAGTGATAATCTATGATGAGCTTTTTGCTCTTCAGGAACGTCTGCCACAAAATAAAGTAATTTTAGGTGATTTTAATGCTCATCATACGTTATGGGGTTCCCTACGGGTGGATGGTAGAGGTGAGCAAGTAGTTAAGCTGATTAACGAGTCTGATCTAGTCCTTCTGAATGATGGTAGTCCCACGCGGGTGGACGATAATACCGGGAATTTGAGCTTTATAGACATATCACTGGTCTCATCATCAGTAGCAGCCAAGTGCCTGTGGCACACCATTGACGACTCGTTGGGAAGCGATCATCTTCCTATCTTGATTAAATATTCATGCGACACAGTGAGAACGCCTTCAGCGCCTAAATTTAACGTAAAAAAAGCAGACTGGGTCGCCTTCACAAGGAGCGTCAAGCTCGAACTTGTTGGAGAAACCATTGATGATAAAGTAAACAATATTCAGAATTCGATTTTAGAAGCAGCTTTGCTATCCATTCCTAAAACTTCGACAGATAGCGTTAAGCATAGAGTTCCATGGTGGACACCAGATTGCCGCAGGGCGCTGTGCCGACGCAATAAGGCCTACAGGCTTTTCCAAAATAACATCACTAATGAGAACTTTTGCAATTACAAACAAGCAAGAGCTAGGGCTCGTAGAGTAATTAGACAAGCAAAAAGAGACTCCTGGCGGAGCTTTGTCTCTACTATTAACAGCAATACAAAAACATCAGAGGTTTGGTCCACTATCAATAAAATCAACAAGAAAAAAACATCTTTTAAAATAAAAAACATCATTGAAGAGGGTAACAACTTGGATTCTCCTAGAGACATTGCTAATGCACTCGCCAGGCAGTTCTCTCATACAAGCAGCTCAGCAAACTATCATCACGCATTCCTGCCCATCAAGGAAGCGGCTGAGCTGCAAACAATTCACTTTGCCACAGGAGATGACTTTGATTACAATCAAGATCTAACAATGAATGAGCTTGTCCGAGCCCTAGAAGCCTGTAGAGGAACATCCCCAGGCCCCGATGAGATTCGATATGAGATGATAAAGCATCTTAATCATGATGACATGATTAAGTTGCTAGAAGTGTACAATGAAATTTGGAAAAGCCACACTTTTCCAAACTCATGGCACTTCGCCCACATCATTCCCATATTGAAAGGAGGGGGTAATCCCAGATTTGCCATCTCCTACCGCCCAATTGCGTTGACAAGTTGCTTATGCAAGGTCATGGAACGAATTGTTAACAGTAGGCTATTGCATTTTTTAAATTCCAGTAATTTACTAGTTGACGAGCAGTGCGGTTTCCGAAAGGGACGCCAAACTCTCGATCAACTAGTAAAGCTGGACAGTCATATTCAAGAGGCAATTGCCAAAAAAGATTTTTTGATTTCAGTATTTTTAGATATAGAAAAAGCCTACGACATGACATGGCGATATGGCCTACTCAGAAAACTTTATGCTTTCGGATTACGTGGAAACTTGCCTTGTTTTATACAAAATTTCATTTCTGACAGAACGTTTTCTGTCAAATTGTTTTCTGACAATGTCACTTTTTCGGACATTTTTGTCCAGGCAAACGGGGTCCCACAAGGAAGTGTCTTGTCACCAACTCTATTTCTATATATGATCAATGACATCTTACCAGCTCCTCCTCGGAATCTTAAATACTCACTGTACGCTGATGATTGTGCATTATGGCATTCCAGCAATAATGCAGAATTCTCAGCAAATCGCATCCAATTGGCACTGGATATGATTCATAACTGGGGCCTCCAGTGGGGTTTTAAGTTTTCCATTAGAAAGAGTATTGGGGTAATTTTTTCACATAGGAGGAAGCCGAACATCAGGCTAACTCTAGACAACCACCCAATACCTATTCAAAATTCTGCAAGATTTCTTGGGCTACTTTTTGATAGTAGACTCAATTGGAAAGACCACATTGGTCAGTTAAAAAATAAATGTCAAAGAGCACTAAATTTATTAAAGTGCATTTCTGGTAATAAATGGGGAGCTGATAGACAGTCTTTGCTAATGGTATATAAAGCCCTGATTAGGTCTAAAGTAGATTATGGGTCAATCGTGTATGGCTCGGCATCGAAAACAAGTTTGAAAGGTTTGGATGCTGTTCAGAATGCTTGTTTGCGTGTGTGTCTTGGAGCCCTAAAATGTACTCGGATCGAGCGTCTTGAGGTGGAGTCAGGAGTACCTCCCCTCCGACTCAGACGCGGCCAGTTAGCACTGACCTATGCCGCAAAGGTGGCTCGAGACCCGAGCCACCCTAATGGCAATGGAGGCATTAGGCCCTTTGCCACGAGACTCCACGACCTCGTCGAGAAAGTCGGTATAGATCTCTCTACCATCGATACCCTGGTTCAGTCAAATATAGCGCCATGGGAAACCCCCAATTTTTCTATCATGGAAGCCTGGCTTCCATCAGCCAAGGCCATGGCGCCGGAGGGTGAGGTACGCCAGAGGTTCAGAGAGATCCTTATTAAACATCTATCCTTTTTTCATATATATACCGACGGCTCCAAGACAGATGAGTGTGTAGGTGCGGGTGTATGGTCGACTGAATGTGACCTAAAGTTTAGATTGCCGAATCATACATCGATTTTTCTTGCTGAACTATTTGCCATTGATAAAGCCATAGATTTTGCACTATCGACGACCCACGATAGAATAGTCATTTTTTCCGATTCGTTAAGTTCACTTAAAGCTATTAAATCCTTAGATACCACTAAAAATGAACTGCTGGGTAATATCATTCGTAAATTACACGGTGCCAACAAATCAATCAAACTAATATGGGTACCAGGTCACTCTGGTATCCATGGTAATGAACAGGCTGACAAACTAGCCGGGTCAACTGGCGATCTGGACACTACCATAGTTCGTACAGATCTCAGGTGTTTTGTGTCCCTTATAAAAGCAAAAATACATCTCCTGTGGCAAAGTGAGTGGACCAACCTCCAACTCACAAACAAAACGAAGCAAACCATAGACCTGTGGGACACATCCCACAGGAAAGACAGAAGGGAGGAGGTGGTTTTGGCCCGCCTAAGGGTCAATGCCACCAGAATAACCCACCTCACTCCCTACATAGAAAGAACCTTTCCTCCACAGTGCCTTCAATGCACCACCACCCTAACACTAAACCACATACTGACAATATGCCCAATATACCAAATCCATAGACAGCCACTCAGAAACTATTTAAGAATAAAAAACAAAGATTTTACTACATCAAATCTATCAGATGACGAAAAGATCATCAGTAAAGTAATCACTTTTTTAAGGGAGACAAAACTTTATGACCTTATATAGATTGATAGAATAAATAGGATCCATTGGCTTAATAACCTTGGCCACATGCCGCTGGTTGATAGCCAAGAAATCCAACAAACAAACAAACAACAAGGTCAACGCCACTCGTGTACGAGACATTAATCAGCTCGGACCTCTCTTTTCAGACCCAGCAGCAATAGATCCAAAGCCTTGTGCCACAGGAGCTACCCTGGTGTCCGGGGCCTCTCGTCTCGCTCGGCACTATTGCTTTTGAGTTTATAACGTAATTTATGTAGAGTAAACCTCTGATTTTTCAGAATTTGCTTTTTTGCCTGCACCTTCAGTGCCTTGATTTTGCAGGTCACACGAGACTACAGTAGGCGTAGTCAGCACCCCACCTCAGACCCGCAGCTCTCTTCTACACCAGGGTAGCCCTTGCGGGCTTTGACCCCTGGGTAGGGAGGCCCAGTAGTCTGGGGCGTCCTTTGGGCGCACTTTTTCTTTATTCTGAATTCTCTTCCTCTCTTTATGTGACTTCCTTGAGCCTACCGGAGTACCCCTGTGGGCTCCCGTATTCGCTTGGGGGGTGGGCATCGAATTACCGCCCTTCGCACTAGGCAAGTTCGGCGGTAAGGAAGTGTCCCACACATAACTCGATCCCTCTGTGGCACTGGAGAACGCAACCAGGCTTCCACTGGGGGGGTAGAGGACGGAAACTGCCACACTCTTCTCTTAGCTATTGCTGTTAGGTTGATTAACAATAGTTAAGGGTTAACTGGTTCCTTCAGGACAACGGGCACGGGCCCAGGGGTCGGACTCGGTCCGATACCCAGCATGATCGATCCCGCGGCTACCCCTCCTCCTCAAGGAGGGGGGACGACCCATGACTCGCCTACGACCAATACGACCTTAAACAACGGAACCCCTACTGCTGACAAATGAGAACGACGATTTTTTTCAATCCCTCCACAGAATGCACGGTATCTGACTGTCAAATGCGTGAATGAAAATCAATCGCTTTTGAATGTAAGCCCCTTCATCATCAAGAAGGTCCTTGATGGTCAAGTGGACGGCGATTTTGATTTTGTCAAGAAATTGCGAGATGGTAGCCTCCTTGTAAAAGTGCAATTCAACTCCCAGCTTAAGGACTTGCTTAAACTGACGCAGATTCATGATTTGAAGGTTAACGTAACTATCCCCATTGGCCCCAATACCTGCAAGGGAGTAATCTTTAGCAGGGATTTGAGGACAATGGAGGAGAGTGAAATTCTGGAAAATATGAAGGACCAAAGCGTAGTGGACATGAACTGCATGACCAAGAAAGACGGGAATGTGCGAACAAAAACCGGATTGTGCTTTTTGACTTTTGCTTCAAGTAAAATTCCTGAGTATGTCACGGTTGGATATGAACGTGTCCAAGTGCGACCTTACATTCAAAAACCTATGCGCTGTAATAGATGCCAAAAACTTGGACACACCTCATTACGATGCAATGACAAAGATACTAGTAAATTTACTTGTAGTAAATGTGCTGGAGATCATGACACTGCTGTATGTGCTGAGAAAACGCTCAAGTGTGCGAACTGTGGAGGTCCCCATCAATCTGGCTCTGCCGAGTGCAGCAGCTTGAAGAAAGAGACTGAAATATTAGCATACTTGAGAGAACATGATGTTAGTTACCGTGAAGCCAAGAGGAAGGTTGAAGGTTTGACCAGCAAACCCAATACTTCCTACGCTTCAGCAGCAACTAACAACACTTCCCGTGCAAACGGCATCAGTCAGGAACTTGCAGCTAAGGATAAAGAAATTGCAGAATCAAAGGAAACGGTCAAGGAATTAATGAGTCAAATCAAAGAATTGAAAAATACAATTCAACAAATTGCTGAATCAACCCAGCAAAGCAGCAGCATCATAAGAAGGATGATACCAAAACACAATCGGGATCGCACCTTCTCGTCCAGGCGGCTCCTGCTAGGACTTCGTCTGGTGTTTGGTCTGCTTCTCGAAGTAGATCATCTTCCACCGGGCATCTCCCTGGCAGCGAGACGCAGGACATGGAGGCTACTGTCTCCAAAAATACCCATGGAAGGCCCCTGTGTAGCGACGGAGAGGAGGACGAACCTCCCTCCCAGAAAAAGAAAATTAAAATTGGCGGACAAGGCACTTCCAAACCCCATAAAACGTAATCATCGCGTTAACCATTATACAATGGAACTGTCGAAGTATTAGATCTAAAGTAAATGACCTCAGATTATTAGCCTCGTCCTATGCTCCCGATATTATAGTCTTACAAGAAACACACTTAAACAACCTCGTCTGTGACGAGGTCGTATCACTCAGAAACTACCATTTGTGTCGGAAGGATCGTGAGGGTAGGGGTGGAGGCGGAGTCGCCATGTACATCCACCAAAACCTCCCTTTTACAAAAGTGATTATTGATTCTACTTTGGAGTTTGTCGCATGCAAAGTAAAAATCAATAACACGTATCTGGCTACATGTTCGGTTTATTGTCCCCCTGATAAAGTGGTAATTTATGATGAGCTCTTTGCTCTTCAGGATAGTCTGCCACAAAATAAAGTAATTCTAGGTGATTTCAATGCTCATCATACATTATGGGGTTCCCTGCGGGTGGATGGTAGAGGTGAGCAAGTAGTTAAGCTGATTAACGATTCTGATTTAGTCCTTCTGAACGATGGTAGCCCAACGCGGGTAGACGATAATACCGGGAATATGAGCTTTATTGACCTATCACTGGTCTCTTCATCAGTAGCAGCCAAGTGCCTGTGGCACACCATTGATGACTCGTTGGGAAGCGATCACCTTCCTAATATGATTAAATATTCATGCGACACAGCAAGAACGCCTTCAGCGCCTAAATTTTACGTAAAAAAAGCAGACTGGGTCGCCTTCACAAGGAGCGTCAAGCTCGAACTTGTTGGAGAAACCATTGATGATAAAGTAAACAATATTCAGAATTCGATTTTAGAAGCAGCTTTGCTATCCATTCCTAAAACTTCGACAGATAGCGTTAAGCATAGAGTTCCATGGTGGACACCAGATTTCCGCAGGGCACTGTGCCGACGCAATAAGGCCTACAGGCTTTTCCAAAATAACATCAATAATGAGAACTTTTGCAACTACAAACAAGCAAGAGCTCGTAGAATAATTAGAAAAACTAAAAGTGACTCCTGGCAAAGCTTTTTCTCTACAATAAATAGCAATACAAAAATATCAGAGGTTTGGTCCACTGTCAAAAAAAATAATATGAACAAAACATCTTGCAAAATTAAAAACATTCACGAGGGAATCAATTTACGTGTTAAATTTTAGGGTTGTGTTCTTTTGATGTCAAGGTTTTTTTTTTTTTGCACTTTTACTCCCACCTGTTTCGGGGATTTTTAAATGTCTTTGTGTATTTTGATTAAAGGATTTATGCTTTTTTTAAACTTATTGTGAAACGTACTCGCTAAATTTTAAGACTCCACAATGTCTCCCCTTCGCGTTCCTAGGACTTTTAAGTAAATTGATTAACTTCTTTGATACCATTTGTCTGCACAATCGACACGCACTCCATCTCGGCATAAACACGCTAACCAGTGTTGACCCTCGAACCTTAGTACTTTCTGTACACTTACACTTGCTTCTTTTAACTTTACTTACACTCTTCTAAATGCCTCTCACTTTCCGAACATGAAACTTACGTTCCTGGACGAATTAACCAGGTGGTGGCAGCTTAAATATTTCGTACAAAGGGGTCGAAGAATAACTTTGTAGATCACGACAATTGAACCTTCAGACAGTGATTCACGTGGCTATCTGCAGTGCGATATAAAAGATAGCTGTCGAGTGTAGAATGATTATGGGCGCGAGTGAGTTGTCTGCAGCACCCACGATGTCCCAACGACAGTGCGAGTGTTGTCTTGTTTGTTGTTAATATAGAGACGTGGGTAAACCGTCTATCTCGGTTGACGGCGATAAAAGTCCCTTGAAGCCCAGGATGAGGTCCCTTGGCCACATAATGCTTTCTACCGCCGTATTTAGTCCGCAAAGTAGCCAACCTGTATATACAGCCGTGATTAATCCGTTAAGGGTTATCGTCAACAGAAGACAAGGAT
>NC_061832.1:12508889-12511389 GCF_019202785.1 Penaeus chinensis
CAATCTGACCATTCTTTGTTATAGATTGGGCAATCTGTTGGGGAGTTAGAGACAGTTCCGGTGCAAGTATTGAGGGTTGAATGAGGTTCTGTAGGGATGGGATTACCACATAGATCAGTTAGTTTTGTTAATGCTATAGCTTGGTTTTCAGTTGTTACTGTGACGAGACGGGAGTGCTCGGGTCGGCTACGGAAAGAGACTTTGCCTACTTGTTTTTGGAGGCATTGTTGGAAGAGGAGGGTGTTTTGAGAGTAGGGAGCTGTGGGAGGGATCACGAAAAATCGGTCCCATTTGGCTGGGCTAAATAGAGTATTTAGGATTCTTGTAGAGGTGGGGGTAGTAGAAGTGCGGGGACATGTGGAGGAGGGAGTAGTGTTGAGAAAGGTAGTGTTATGGGGAGGTGGGCAATAAGGTTGTAGGGTAGTGATAAGGGGAGATGGGGTGGTTGATGAAGAAGGTTGTGGGAGTAAAGGTGTTGAAGTTGAGCATGTTGGGAGAGTAGAAATGTCTCCTGGGGGTTGGTTGTTGATTAGGGTTGATACTGTACTAGTATGCATTGATGATGGGGGAGTTGTTGCAGTGTTCGGAGCCGTGGTCAAAGGAGAATTGGGATTGGGGCTATTTGATAAAGGAGCAAGCCTCATTGCCCCTAAGAGTGAGGTTACGTCTTCATTATTGGCCATGATAAGCCTGGAGTATGTTGGGGAAAAAATAGTCCACCTCTCAGGGTCCCCTTGAGGGGTAAGGGCCAGGTATGGCAGGGGAATACCGTGCCCATGGTTCCCTCAGGCCGTTCAGGACTGACATAAAGTCAGCCTTTCATCCTTTCAGCACGGCTCTCACACCTTAGGAGGTGGATAGTAGAAGGGATTGGTAAAGAAACTGAAACGAAAAGAATGAGTGGGAAAAAAGACTATGCAAAAGGTTGAGGAGTTCCCCATCATTGGGTCTCAGTATTCGTCTCCTAAGCCCCCCCCCCCCCCCACGACAACAACGGGCAAAGGATTGGGGGGGGACCGGTATGAGGAACGAAGCCTCTACACAAGTCACACCTAGGAGAAGCTACGTTAGAAACAGTAAAAGGAAAAACAAGCAAAAACATCTCCCACCAAATCGCCAGTGGGAAGATACGACACACCACCACGTGCCTGGAGTACCTGCCCCCCCTACTACCCCTCCTGCTCCACAAACACCACAGCTCATCGTCAACAACTACGCGGAACGAGCGGAAACGCACAAACAAACAAACGAGCAGCCGCAGCCCCACCAAGATGAGGAAGGTTTCGTTCAAGTCAACTCTAGAAAACAAAGAAGAAAAACAAGGGAGGAACGCCACTCGCCAAAACCCTTGCAAGATGCCGACCGTCCTCAGGTAGTGTACCTATATATCACGAGTTGCCACCCAGACACTGATGAAGACGATATTTAAGACTTCTTGGAAAATAATGTCAACCAAATTTCCAATGTCAAAGCCTTCAAAACTAAAATGACACATGATTATTACTCTAGCTTCACAGTTACCATAAGGGGCAAATATATAAAACCAGATATTTTCTTAGAGTCCGACATCTTTCCCAACAATGTAAAAAATATTCCTAAATACAAAGGCGAGCAGAATGTTTGACGTTGCAAATCCGGCGATCAAACCACTAAACACCATCAGAATAGAACACGTCAATGCACGGCCCCCCTCGGTAATTTCGAAGAAATCAAATTGATAATTAAGGAGAGAAACATTGATATTTTGTGTATTAGTGAAACTTGGCTTCACCAAGAAATATCAAGCAGTTTCATCGGCATCCCAAACTTTCACGTTTACAGATGTGATGCAGGACGTGGAGGTGGAGTCTGTATATATGTAAGCGATACCCTTAAATCAAAGAAGATCTCTGCAACTGTAAATCATACAGCAGTAGAGGACATCTGGGTAACCGTACAAAGCAGTATGTATCCTTCCTTCTTCGTCGGCACAATCTACAGACACCCTCATGCCACCACAGAATCATTTGACTACCTAGAAAATATTCTCAGAGAAATGTCAATAAAGAGAAAACCACTTTTTATCTTAGGTGATTTAAATGACGATCTAAATAAACCAAATGCAAAATTAAATGGGATAATTAACAAAAACAAATTAAAACAACTTATAAAGAAGCCTACAAGGATTACAGAAAACACCTCATTCATATTAGATGTTATGATAACAAACAGACCCGATATTACACTACACGAAGACGCTGTCCCATGCCACATTGCTGATCACGAGCTTATAACCATGACCTTGAATATAGAAAAAACAAAGCGAAAACCAGTCAATAAAACCTCTCGCGACCTAACGCATTGCGATCCTCAGTTATTCTGTCAACATATTATAGCCAATGACTCGTCACTGTCAGAGATCTTAACAACTGACGACGTTGACAAACAAGTTAACATCTTACAAACGTGATAATGAACGGCCTCGATGCCTGCGCTCCTTTTAAAACAAAAACAGTTAGGC
>NC_061832.1:12516389-12518889 GCF_019202785.1 Penaeus chinensis
TGTCTCTGTCTCTCTCTCTCTCTCTCTCTCTCTCTCTCTCTCTCTCTCTCTCTCTCTCTCTCTCTTTCTGTCTCTGTGTCTGTTTTTGTTTCTGCCTGTCTCTCTCTCTCTCTCTCTCTCTCTCTCTCTCTCTCTCTCTCTCTCTCTCTCTCTCTCTCTCTCTCTCTCTCTCTCTTTCTCTCTTTCTCTCTCTCTTTCTCGCTCTTTCTCTCTCTCTCTCTCTCTCTCTCTCTCTCTCTCTCTCTCTCTCTCTCTCTCTCTCTCTCTCTCTCTCTCTCTCTCTCTCTCTCTCTCTCATAGTAATCAGTTTGTCCGACTCTAGAAAACCCAGGAACACGACACGGGACGCTAAGCGGATGATAAACATTATCGTGCACACTATGATTGAACAGTGTGTCGGTAATCCAAACATAGTGTTCGCAACAACTACAACGGACACTCCCCCAACAGACTGGTCACCACCTAAGAAATCAGGTATTTCTACTTCTTTTGTTAAATTTTTCCAAAAGAGTACAGACCAAGAAACACAGACCTGTAATGGGCCCTCCTGCACTGATCAAATTCTGATCGAGAACAAAATCGACTTGTTGATCGGAATGTTCTCCGAACAGCAATTCTCCATAAACAAAATCATTGGGCAAGCAGAGGTCACATCGGTCACACAGGAACCCCCCTACCCCCCATCCCCCACCCGTGATCAGACCACGTATGAAACCTTCCCTTTCACATCTCCTCCCCCAGTCACAACACCCCCTACCTCCACCCCAAACCCCTCCTCCACACCTTCCACGCACATACCCACGATCGGCAGTCCTCCTCTCCCACAACCTTCCCCTCTCTCCCTGCCCGCGGCCAGCCAGCTGCCTCGCGCCCTTGCTGACTCGCCGGCCTTCAACTCTGCTGAGCCACCCACGTGCCCCTCGCCCGGCGCTCCTAGCCAGCAGACCCCGGCCCATACAGACCCCCCCGCCTCCCCAAAGTCCACTAAGAGCCCTCCTGCCGTCAGACCCAAAACCAATACGCCAAAGAAGAACAAGGCTGAAGCTACTACACAAGTAACACCTAAACGGAACTTTAGAAAAAAACAGAACAACAGGAACAACAACAAGCAAACCGAACAACTCGACCCCAACCGCCACTGGGAGGAAACAGCTCAGCAGCAGGTGCAAGGGGCTACCGCCCTACCCACTGCCCCCCCTCCTCCAGCAGCGCCACCAGTCATCATTAACAACTATGCAGAACGGTCCACACAAGTTAATGAAGACGGTTACACAAAAGTTATATCGAGAAACCAGAGAAGAAAAGACAAACAAGACCGAGAACACCAAACACCAAAACCGCTAAAGGGAGCAGATCGTCCGGACACAGTCTACCTTTACATCACCAGTTGTCACCCAGATACAAACGAAGAGGACATTGAACAACACTTATCAGAAAAGTTTGAAAACATCTCAAGTGTAAAAGCCCATAAGACAGTGATGACACATGACTACTACACCAGTTTCACGGTGTCAGTAAGGGGAAAGGACATAAAGCCCGAGTTGTTTATAGACTCTGATACGTTTCCCGACAACGTTAAAGTATTCTTAAACAGAAACAAGTACAAGCGCGATCAGAATGTTTGACAAGGCAACGCCGTCAGCGTTACCAGTGACTAGATCGCATAATGCCATAAAAATAGAACATATCAATGCTCAGTCTCTCCTCGGACATTTTGAAGAAATTAAAATGCTAGTTGAGGAGAGAATCATAGACATATTATGCATAAGTGAAACATGGCTCCACCAGGAAATGGTCAGTAATTTCGTCAATATTCTAAATTTTAAAGTTTTTAGATGTGATGCAGGGCGAGGAGGAGGAGTATGTATATATGTACGGGATACCCTGAAGTCAAACAGGATATCTACTACAGCAGTTAACAATACTGCCGTAGAAGATGTCTGGGTTACCGTACAGAGCAATATGCTTCCTTCCTTTATTGTTGGCGCTGTCTATAGGCACCCCCATGCTACCTCGGAATCTTTTGAATACATTGAAAAGGTTTTCAGAGAAATGTCTTTAAAAAAGAAACCGCTTTTCATCTTAGGTGACCTAAATGATGATTTAACAAAATCTAATGCAAAGTTAGCTAAGATGATAAAGAAAAATAAATTAGAACAAATAATAGACAAACCTACACGAATTACAGTAAACACCTCTTCTCTATTAGATTTAATAATAACTAACAGATCAGACCTCATCCTCCACTTCGATGTCATTCCGTGCCATGTTGCTGACCATGAACTCATCACGATGACGTTAAATATAAAGAAAACAAAGAGACCACCAGTAATAAAAACTTTTCGCGATTTTAAACACTACGACCCTCAGTCTTTCTGCGAGCTTATCTTGTCTAAAGAAATGACACTATCAAATATTTCACTGACAGATAATGTAAACAATCAAGTAACTATCTTAACGGAAGTTATTAAAAACAGCATTGATTCGCTGGCTCCCTACG
>NC_061832.1:12523889-12531389 GCF_019202785.1 Penaeus chinensis
TGCAAATTAGGTGAAGATAATTGAAAACTGTATAAATAATAAACATTTAAACTTTTTTTTCAACTGGCCCTGCAAGATCTGATGTGCTGCTGTGTCAGTGTTGCAGAAATCTTGTCTAAATTTCCTAAAGATCACAGTACAGATGATGCAAACCTTCCAAATGCCCTATCAGGGGCCAGTCTTTGGACCCCTACCCCCTGGATATTTCCCAGCTGGGTGCAAGCCTCTGGACCCCCTTCCCTGGAGGGGGAAGTGGCAAAAGAGCAGTACAAGTGAGCCAGGCTATGCAGTTTTCCTGTATTTTTTCTGTATTCAGTATTGCATTTTTAGCCATGATACTGAAGTGGTCTATATGCTTTTCAGAGGTTTTCACTGTTCTTCTCCTTTCCCTTTTTCTTCTTCTCTTCCTCCTCCTTCATTCTTTCTTCTTTCTTTTTCCTTCTAGTTTTCTTCTCTTCCTCTTTCTTTCTCCTCCTCCTCCTCCTTATTATTATTACTATTATTATTATTTTTATTTTTATTATTATTCTCTTCCTCCTCCTCATTTCTTCTCCTCCTCCTCCTCCTCTTCTCTTTCTTCTTCCTCTTCCTCTTCTTCTACTTCCTTTTCCTCTCCTTCCTCATCCTTCTGTTTGTTTTTTTCTTGTTCTTGTTCTTCTTGTTCTTCTTTTTCCTTTTTTTCTTTTAATGCTACTACCACCATTCCTAATTAGTCAAGGAAAATTCATTAAGAGTCAGTAAGTCCTGAAGAAATTGCTGAGAGTAAGTTCTTGTTTATTTTTTCACAAAAACAGAGGATATGCACTATTATAACTTGAGTAGATTGAGAATAAATGCATAACCAGGAAGTTCTGGTAAACATGCTATTTTTTTCACACTTGTCAACCTGGTTTGCCTAGTCTGCAAATCCCCCTCACAACGATAAGTTTGACAATGTTGAACATGAACAATCCATAAATTCTCTTACAATTTGTTTTCTGCCCATAAGAGAACATTTGCTCCAGATGTATATATACAAAGCTTTAGCCATCATTTTCTGTACTACTGGAAATGGGAGGTTTTTGGAACCCCTGGATTTTATCATTTAGTTTTTATTTCTGTAGTTTTTGACAAAATTTGGTAGATACTGGTACTCAGTGAAAGGTTTTGTTGTGTTATAATGTAACACAGGCAAAAAAAAAAGTAGATGAAGAGAGCACGATAATAAACATTAAAACTTTATTTGCGATCTATGTCATCCCCCATCATCTTTGCATATGCGGGTGGTGTTTTGGTCAAGATTTGATCTGGGTGATGCCTATTTTCTTTCTTAGAAGACCTATATGGAAATGAAAATTACTCAGTGTCCAGTTGTGTGCATGAAAGTCAGCCACCCGCTGTGTGTCATGGTCGTTAAACTATTCTGAAGTAGAGAGAGAAAGCGAGTTGGATAATTCTTGATTTATCCAAATAGTTATTGATTAACAATATATGATTTGAAGTGTTGAAATATGTTATAGATATTTTTAAGTAATAAAAATAATCAATTTAACTAATCATTGAGTCTAACAGAAAAGATACTAGTAACATATGGCATACATATGTATGCATGTTCTGTCAGTTTATACACATAGATACTTATTGTATGTACATGCTAGTATCTGTGTAAGTATAAGATTGCAGATTTTAAAGAGTTGTACCATATATACAGAGTTCACTTTAATGGAGGGAGGTGCACATGGTGGCGAAAGCACAATAGCTGGCCTGCTTCTGACTTTAGGAACACCAGCAGCAGTTGTCATTGCTGTTGTTGCTGGGTGAGTATATCTAAATGTGTATTGATACCTCAAGAGACAGAAGGAAGGGTTTCTCAAATCAAGAGCTTGAATGAATTTGCATGATATGACTTGTTCACTATTGTCAGTGGTTGCTTGGTGTCACTGTTTTCTGCCTTTTTATGTGTTGTTGATGAAATTGTTGTATTGTTGAGAAGGTTGTAATTCTTTTCGCCATATATTCCCATCTAGTAATGTACTTATGTGATCAGTCCAAAAGGGGTTCAGAATAAAAAAATATATATATTGCCTTACACGCAGCTTAACCACAATTGTCTCCATCAAAGTAACTTCTCTTAACATTTTTCCAAGTCTGAGAGGTTATGAGGGGTACTGAGCAAATCTTCAGTTGCAAAACGTGTAAGAGATTATAAGATGTTTGAGAGAAGGACAGTAAAATAATTTGCTTAAGTGCATGTATATTTATATAGGATGCTTCATCTGCTCATGTGCAACTCCCAGTGGACATTCAGGTGGGGGGGGGGTCCACCCTCAAATATCCCCACTATAGACATTAGTGGTAGTAGAAAAAGTTTGCTGCAGGACCTGTGCACTTCTCCTCAAAACATGATCCTTGACTGAAGGCAAAATTGGGAACAGCATGCAGTGGGGGGAACTATTTTGGAGACAAGTATGATAAGTTCTAAGTATAACAATATTTTTTTCCAGTTCCTTTTTGGACTGATCACATAGGATATTTTTGAGAATGTTAGGATAAGTATAGGTGGTCATTGGCCTGTTAAGAAATTCAAAGCCTCCAGCTTGCCTGCCCCAACCTCAACCAATGCCTGAGTTTACAGATGTCCCAATAGCAAGATTTAATTTTGTATTTCTTGCTCAGCTGATCAAAAAAAAAACCTTCAGAATAATCAAGAAGAATTAAACTGTTTCGTTACTCATCACCAAATACTGACCTTGTATTTCTATAGACATTGCAAGCACACACTGATAAAGTTTCTACATTCATTGTAGATTTTGCGTTCAGTTAATGGTCTATAGTTAAAAATATAGTATAGCATGTTTATTTGTTTATTGACTCTATGTTTTAGTTTTTGGTTCTTGCGAAAAAGAAACTGCCACTTCAGTAGTTTGATTAGCCGCTGCTTGAAGGTGCAGCTAGGAGAACCATTTACAAAGGTATCAGTGATTTTGAAGAGTTATTTGATATAGCTGCCATATTTTTAAAAGATTTTTTGAAGCATGAAACATTTTCAAGTTTCAGAAAATATGCAACTATAGTTGAAAGAAGGGGGAAAAGCTGCCTCACCTCCATAGGGGATGCTATGTCAATAAACAAACAATTCCAGGAAATTGCATTTTAAAAATATCCCACTACAGAGTCAATGATAACTAATACTACATGTTTTGTTATCACTTGCTTGAAGAAACAGAAAGATCAAATGGCTTACATAGTTTCCAAAAATAGATAACAATACACTTGTTAGTCACATATATTCTACCAATGACACACTTTTTTACAAATAAATAAATAAATATAAATATGTGTGTGTGTGTGTGTGTGTGTGTGTGTGTGTGTGTGTGTGTGTGTGTGTGTGTGTGTGTGTGTGTGTGTGTGTGATATATATATATATATATATATATATATATATATATATATATATATATATATATATGTATGATATATATATTCATTTATTTATTTATTTAATATATAGATATATATATGCACGCACACGCACACGCACACACACACACACACACACACACACACACACACACACACACACACACACACACACACACACACACACACACACACACACACACACACACACATTCCCAAATACTTTACCTAGATCCTGATCTGTGTGTGTGTATGTGTGTGTGTGTGTGTGTGTGTGTGTGTGTGTGTGTGTGTGTGTGTGTGTGTGTGTGTGTGTGTGTATGTATATTTATATATATATGATATATATGTATACATACATACATACATTATTATATATACATACATATACATACATACACATACATATATATATATACATATTCATATATACATATACATATATACATATATATATACATATACATATACATATACATATACATATACATATACATATACATATACATACACATATATACATACACATATATACATACATATACACAAACATTTACACACACACACACACACACACACACATTTATATGTATATACACACAGATATATACATATATATGGCTAGTATATACATTCATACATACACATACATACATACACATTTATATATATATATATATATATATATATATATATATATATATATTAAATATGGGAACTTGTGACTACAATGGTGCATTTCTTGTTGCCTCAAGTGAGCTAGATAGTGTAGTGACAGAGTCTGAAGGGTCCATGACCCTCCCACAATGGGCTGTCTCTATACAACAGAGATGAATGCAGATGTAAGTGTCACATTTTAAGTGTGTCTGTAATTCTGTTGATGATTTAATCAAAATGCAAGGATTAAGTCTCTTGCATTGGGGATCTCTTTGGTCTCCTGTTATGGATGCATTGTTAATTTATTCATTTGTTGGTATGGCTCAAAAATGATTATGCACATATGTCCAGAAACATGAGAAATAGAAAATGAAAAAAAGAAGAAGTATACTGTAAATTAAAATGAAAATGTGATAAGAACATAGATTCCAAAATGCTTGAAGGTGCAGCTGTATATATTTACTAAAGAATTTAAATTTACACATGTTGCAAGTAAGAAATACAGTATACGTGAACAGTGCTAAACAGGCTGATGCTGCCATGCCAGTGCACTGTCAGCCACCATTGGTTGATGTTGATTCACCTTCCAGACCCACTTATGGATAATGGCCAATGAAAGCCACCCAAAGCTAAGTATCAGCATGTGTTTATGCTAGATGAGAGGGAATGATAAAAAGGAATAACAGTTGCAAACATGCAGCTGATATTGGGTGTTCAAGAGGATTGTTGGGCTTTTGAGTGTATTGTGATTTTCTGAAAAATATTGGAATATTTGAGAAATTCCCAGCCTCTCAACAGTATTCAATATTGGTGGAGTTTTGGAGGAAAGATAAACATGCTATAAGTAATTTACTGACCCTTCCACCTCCCCAATAAATGTGTCTATCAGGGAGATGTACACACTCATACACTACTCCTGGAAGTTGTTTTGTTTAGCAAAAAGAAATTGGGAATACGGTATTACTCAGCATTTGACAACTTTATCTTAGTGTATAAAGACAATCAGGGCATGAAAACATTAAAAGCAAAAGCTAGAAAGAGGCAGACTACCTTTCACACTTTTTCTAAATGGTGTAAAATTGAATGTGAAGTGCATGATGAACCTTGCCCATCCACTGCAACCACCCTGATTCCTTTGCAAGAAAGACGAAGATGTGATGGTCGGTGTAAAAGGTGGTGATCCCCTCCCATCTACCTGTGCATAGCCCAACCTTTGCTCCTGTCAACTTTGTCATGTACCACTACCCTTGACTATGTAATCTTGAACCACTGACCTACTAGTGTTTTTAGTATTGTTTTAGGAATATTCATGTATACCATGTGCGTGAATAATCCACTAGGTATTACACACCATCCACAATACAACCTTTTATGTATACCTGTGGGATATTGAGTATTATTATCCGATTTAGAGTACTATGAAAAATGAGATCTGCAAAACTTGTATTGCCTGATTATAAGCTTTGCTTTTGCCTCAAAAATATTCATCAACCTAAGCTTATTCATCTAGCTAATGCATAACAGCTTAAGATATCACACATCATGTCCCACTTGAAAGTAGGTTACAGTTTGTAAACAAATATATAATGCTATGACAGGTTTTTGTGAGGACCAAGGTTGATTTAGTTCATTGTATTTAAGTGTGGGTGTGGGTGGGCAGAAACATGTGCATTTATGCAGAAGTAGTACTGGATTCCTCCCTTCACAATTGAGAGAATGAAAATCCACATACTATAACTCCAAGCAGGACACTAAATGGGCCAGGCAGAGTTTCTCAGATTATCTTCTTTTTTTGTTGCAGTTGTGACCATTTTCATAATTTGTTTTAAATTGTTTTTTTTTTTCCAATCCTACAGATTCTGCCTGGCAAAGCTCCAACCAACATCACAGAAAAGGCACCCAATTGAGTCAGATCAGGATCCAGGTAAAGTATTTGGGAATGTGTGTGTGTGTGTGTGTGTGTGTGTGTGTGTGTGTGTGTGTGTGTGTGTGTGTGTGTGTGTGTGTGTGTGTGTAGGTGTGTGTGTGTGTGTGTGTGTGTGTGTGTGTGTAGGTGTGTGTGTGTGTGTGTGTGTGTGTGTGTGTGTGTGTGTGTGTGTGTGTGTGTGTAGGTGTGTGTGTGTGTGTGTGTAGGTGTGTGTGTGTGTGTGTAGGTGTGTGTGTGTGTGCGTGTGCGTGTGTGTGTGTGTAGGTGTGTGTGTGTGTGTGTGTGTAGGTGTGTGTGTGTGTGTGTGTGTGTGTGTGTGTGTGTGTGTGTGTGTAGGTGTGTGTGTGTGTGTGTGTGTGTAGGTGTGTGTGTGTGTGTGTGTGTGTGTGTGTGTAGGTGTGTGTGTGTGTGTGTGTAGGTGTGTGTGTGTGTGTGTGTAGGTGTGTGTGTGTGCGTGGGTGTGTGTGTGTGTGTGTAGGTGTGCGTGTGTGTGTGTAGGTGTGTGTGTGTGTGTGTGTGTGTGTGTGTGTGTGTGTAGTGTGTGTGTGTGTGTGTGTGTAGGTGTGTGTGTGTTGGTGTGTGTGTGTGTGTGTGTGTGTGTGTGTGTGTGTGGGTGTGTTGTGTGTGTGTGTGTGGTGTGTGTGTGTGTGTGTGTGTGTGTGTGTGTGTGTGTCGGTGTGTGTGTGTGTGTGTGTGTGTGTGTGTGTGTGTGTGTGTGTGTGTGTGTGTGTGTGTGTGTGTGTGTGTGTGTGTGTGTGTGTGTGTGTGTTGTGTGTGTGTGTGGTGTGGTGTGTGTGTGTGTGTGTGTGTGTGTGTGTGTGTGTGTGTGTTGTGTGTGGTGTGTGTGTGTGTGTGTGTATGTATGTATGTATGTATGATGTATGTATGATGTATGTATGTATGTATGTATGTATGTATGTATGTATGTATGTATGTATGTATGTATGTATGTATGTATGTATGTATGTATGTATGTATGTATGTATGTATGTATGTATGTATGTATATATAATGTATGTATAATGTATGTATAATGTATGTATAATGTATGTATAATGTATGTATAATGTATGTATAATGTATGTATAATGTATGTATAATGTATGTATAATGTATGTATAATGTATGTATAATGTATGTATAATGTATGTATAATGTATGTATAATGTATGTATAATGTATGTATAATGTATGTATAATGTATGTATAATGTATGTATAATGTATGTATAATGTATGTATAATGTATGTATAATGTATGTATAATGTATGTATAATGTATGTATAATGTATGTATAATGTATGTATAATGTATGTATAATGTATGTATAATGTATGTATAATGTATGTATAATGTATGTATAATGTATGTATAATGTATGTATAATGTATGTATAATGTATGTATAATGTATGTATAATGTATGTATAATGTATGTATAATGTATGTATAATGTATGTATAATGTATGTATAATGTATGTATAATGTATGTATAATGTATGTATAATGTATGTATA
>NC_061832.1:12543889-12553873 GCF_019202785.1 Penaeus chinensis
GTGGCAAAGGGGTTGAAAGGGCAATATAAACATCACAGGGAAGGTCATTTCTATGCAGAGTAATTCTGGCAATATTGGTGGAGGACTTATGACAACCTCTAGGGGAAACATTGTACTGACTCCACATCACAGTCAGTGAGCAAGTCATTTCCATAGTCCACCGAATCCTTATCCTAGACAGGACAGTATGTTATGGAGATGGAGACCATTCCAGTACAAGTATAAGGGAGGGGTGAAGCTGGGTAGGCATAGGTTTGCCAGGGAGATCAGTCAGGGTAGATAATGCTTGAGCTTAGGACTCGCATGTGACTGTGACAAATCAGGATGGCTGCAGAAGAATGCTTTGCCTACTTGTTTGAAGACACAAAAAAATTGATCCCTCTTGGCCAAAAAAGAGTACTCAATAGCTATCTAAAGATGAAAGAAGTAGAAGGATGAGTACAGGAGAAAGAGGGAGTGGGGATGTGGGGATGACAAATAGGATGATGAGTAATAATAAGGGAGGAGGGGTTAGAAGATTGTTCAGTAATGAGCAAAGGAGAGCCCTTAAAAATTAAAGTCTGTGGGGCTAGCTGATAAAGGGCAAGCCTCATTGCCCCTAATAATGGTATAAAATCATTATTGGCCATGGTAAGCCTGGAGTATGTGGGGAGAACAGATAGTTCACACACATAATCCAAAGCCAACATTTTTTCCTTTTAAACACAGCTCTTACTGCTTTGGATGGTTAATGATTATAAGAAATAAATGTACTAGACTCCAAAGGTCATATACCACTACAGTAAAGTATTGTGGTGAAAAGGGTGGAAATGAGTTGACAATCAGGATAAGATGTGTTAGATGTCAAAGGTTGTAGAATGCTGTAGGATAGAATATTAGTGAAAAGGATATAGAGGGGGAGCAAATGGAATACAGTGGGGATTTGTAGAAGGAAGTGGTTTAAGGTATAGGGCGACCAGATCAAATGGAGAGTATTTGTCTGAGGAAGGGAGAATAACACTGTCTGGGAAAAATGTAAAAGAAAACAACAAATGGTAATACAGTAAGAAACGATAGTTGTGGAAGTAGGAAAAAAACCTGGAGAATAAAACAAGGGAACAGGAAGGTGGTGAAGTATCAGGAAGAACGTCAGGAGGGGAGAGATCAACTGTTGTGACTGAAAGGAGTCAGGTGAGCATATAAGTGGGGGCGGTAAGGATAATGGGGAAGGTAGAGGGAATGGTAATGCACATGGAGGAGAGGATGAGGTGTATTTTGGGTGAGTGGGAACTTGAGGAGGAGGAGGATGGATATTGGCAGATTCTTTGAATGCAGACCAGGTTGGGCACATAGAGGGAAGTAGGATGTGGAGCAATAGTGTTTTGCTGGGTGGCCAAAATGCCAATATTTCTGACACTGACAATGAAGGGGTTAATATGCTTGGACAGGGCAGGACACTTCACTAATATAAATTTCATGGGGGAGGTTATGGAAGCTTAATCTTGGTAATATTGGTGTAGGACTTACATTGGCCTCTAGTAGGAATAGTATAGCACTGAATTGCCAATGCATGATAATCAGAGACATGCGAGCAAGTCAATTTCACAGTTTGACAATCGGGCGGGGAGATGCAAACAGTTCCGGTGCAATTATTAACCCAATGCTGATGGGCATGACGTGTACATATGTGCAATGCCCACTGTGAGTTACCTGTTTGATCGTTTTTACACACAGATGGTTACACTTGTACTAATTTACCAATGCGCCAATTACGACAACTGCCTGTCTCGCCCGTTTACCCTTTTCTTTGATTTACGAAAATATTTTACGTTTTCTTATTTTGCTGTTACTAATGTTTATAACATTATAGTAAATATAATTAATAATAACAAAAACACCATTGATTTTCATAGCACTAGCAAAAAATACATTTTTCCTGCCAATTCAAATCAGGTAAGGTGACAAGATCTACTAATTGACTCCTTTGTGGCTAAGCACTAGCAGAGCCATGTGCAGAGACATTTCACAAAAAATATTGAAAATTAACACAGTATTTTCCCCATTTTTTATTAATTTTCCCCGGGCGGCATTGGGTTAAAGGAATAGGTTTGCCAGTGAGGTCACAGTCAGGGTATATAGTGCATGAGCACTATATACCACGTCTTGTCACAATGTAACTGTGATAAGACGTGAACGATAAGAACGACTGCAAAAAGAAACTTTGCTTACGTGTTTATGGAGATATTGTTGGAAGAGAAGGCTATTGTCAGAGAACAGGGCTATAGGGGGAGTCACAAAGAATTGATCCCACTTGACTGGGCCAAAAAGGGTACTCAAAAGGTTTGTAGTGGTGGAAGCAGTAGAAGGACAAGGACTAGAGGAAGATGAGGTGGTATAGAGAGAAGTAGTACTTTTGGCAGGGGGAAAATAAGGATGAAGAGTAATAATAAGGGGAGTGGGGGTAGACAATGAAGAAGACTGTACAGTAGAAGATGGAGTGGAGGATGTTTGGAGAGAGAAAGGGATGTATTCTGAGGGATGAGCAATGACCTGGGTGGATAATAAGGAATGGATAGAAATGATTGCAAACATTAACTAGGGGTATTAGTATTAGTTGGAGCCATGGTCAAAGGAGAGACAGGGGTCAGGAAACCAATGAAATCAAACAGAGATAGGCTAGCTGATGAAGGGGCACGCCTTAATTCCCCTAATAAAGGTAAAACATCTTCATTATTGTCCATGGTGAGCCAGAAATAAATGGGGAGAGGAAACAGTCTACCTCTCAGGGTTCCCATGAGGGGTAAGGTCCATACAATTAACCAAGGGAATACCGTGCCCATGGCTCCTGGAGGCTGTTCATGACTTATTGAAAAATTTCTGCCACATCAATATCTGTCATTTGTGGCGTATTCAAAATATATTGATAGCATGAGGCTTGGGGGCAAAGCCCCAGGTAAAGAAGTGCAATATGACATCAAAGGTCATATGGCGCTATGGTAAAGTCGAGTAGCGGAAAGGGTTAGGAATGAGTTAATGATTAGGGTAAAGTTATAGGATGAACAGTACTAGAGGGTAGTATGGTAGTGAAAGGGGAGAGGGGAGCTGATGGGGTAGAGTTTAAGGTAAAGGTTGTTAGAAGGGGAAGGAGTTAAGAGAGTAGGGTGCATTATGATAAAATATTGTGGCAAAAACGGTAAAAAATATTTTAACAATCTGGATAAGCGGACAACACAAGTGGATCAAGAAAGGGAAAAGGTGGAGAAGAAAAGACCATGCAAAATTAGTTGAGGTGAGAGCTGAGGACCAAGTTAGGGGTGATCCCCCTCATTGGGCCTCAGTCTCCGTCCTATAAGCCCCCCCCCCCCCCCAAGAAAACAACAAGAAAGGGATTGGGGGGGTGACTGACACAAAGCCAGTGTTCCATCCTTTCAGCACAGCTCCCACACCCTAGGGAGTGCACAGAGGAAGAGAAGGAAAGGAAAGGGGGAGAAGAAAAGACCATGCAAAATTAGCTGAGGCACTGGCTGAGGTTAGGTTAGGTTAGGGGTGATTCCCATGAGACTCCTGCCAACAGTCTTTGGCTGAGACACTAACTGAAGAGGGAAAGCCATCTGACCTTTGCATCATTTGTACCTGCTTCAAGACCACCTACACCAGCTACAAGGTTTCCTAGCCTTGCTCCAGACTCTAGTCTCCTTACTCCTATTCCCCTCTCAAATCTAATTCCAGACTCAGGGCACACACCCCTGTTACATTCTCAAGTCTGCTTACACCAAAGTAAGGATCAGTTACTCTAACTTCAAGGCCACTAACACCATTTGCTATTCATGCAATGCAATACAGCACTAACTGCTTCCTGTTACAGTACTCTGCTCATGTAATGGAAAACATTTTAAATTCATTTCCACTTGAGGTACTTGCTAAAGAAATTCAAAGGAGGTATCCAGAGATATGAATCCCTACAAACTGTTATCCAAGCCAGGAAGAAGCCAGTATCTTTGCACCCACATGCTGTTGAATAAGCCTGAAGGCTAAAATTACTGGGGAGGAAATCAGAAGACAAAGGTAAAAGAAAATCTAAAAGTCAGAAGAAAAATGTCCTCTCAGATGATGATGACAAAGATGACTCCGAGGTAATGATGGACGCGGATGAGTTTCTTGCTGAAAGTGAGCAAACAGATTCTAACCAGTATTGGATGACAACTCCATTGGAAAATTCTGTGCTGTGCATTACTTCAACCCAAATCATATTAATGAGTGAAAAAAAAGATAAATAAAAAATAAATAAATAAATATGCAGATAATGCTGTATCTTCTATGGAAATTGACACTCTAAGGAAAAACATTTCTTCATATCCTGAAAAGTTAACTTGGAAAATTCCTACACAAAGGACATACAAATAGCTTCTCCTGATTAAATATTTTTGAGCTTGCTAAGAGATGTTCTAAATGGCATGTTATTTAAGTTTAATGTCATAGATGTGCATGCTGCTTTTAAGAAATACTCTTTAACCCAATTAATGCAGGTGGCAAGACTACAATGCCATGCCCACTGTAATATAAGTTCATCTACTGTCTTTACACTCAGATAAGATTACAAGTGCTTATCACCAAAAAGCTGGTTATTAGTCTTACCAGTTTCACCTGTTTACCATTTTTCTTGATTTTTGGAAAGCTTTATTTCTATTATTTTATTGTCTTTAATATTATTAATATTCAAATATTTTAACAATCATAATTTAAATAAGAACAATAACAATGTCACTATTAATATTATTAGAAAGAAAAACTAATTTTCTTGCAAATTCAAGGAATGGGGAAATAAGGCATGGTCACTAGAACCTACCAATAAACTCCTTGGTGGCTAAGCACACTTGGAGCTATCTGTATGTAACAAAATTCACAAAAATCTACAGGGGCCAGAACATAAACCCACAGGCATTGGGTTGGTTAATGGTTAATGGTTAAAAGCAAAATAAATGTGCTAGACATCTAAGGTCATGTAGCACTATAGTAAATGTTAGTGAAGGGTGGTTGGGTTAGTGATTAGTTGGTAAAGCTGGGTTAAGGAATTGGTGAGTGAATGGGTTAGGGTCGGGTTAGGGTCGGTTGAGGTAATGTAAAGGGGTTAGATTAAGTGAAGGATATATATGTGTTTGAGGAAGGAAAAACAGGTTGTCAAAGCAGAAAGTGTGAGATTCTGTAAGGATGTCTGATAGGTTGGGATGTCTATGTAGGGAGGATAGGTGGGGGAAAGTAGAGGTACGGGCTGCTTCATGTGGGCATGACAATAGAATGTGTGGGACTGAAAGAGGAACATTACATAAGGAACATAGGGGTGGATCAAGTTACTTGAAGAGGATATGACGGGATATGACGGCGGTCAGGTCTGTGAGAGCGGAAACCGCGAATGTTCCAGGATAGTTATACTTTCCTTGATTTAGTAGCAAAGATTGCAGTGCGTGTTGGAGAATTTGAAGGGGAAGGTGCTAGAGGGTGGGATAAAGAATGAGGTTGGGGAGATGGTGTTGTATCAGGAGGGGTGTCGGGAGGTAGAGGGTCTGGGGAAGAGGGTACTTGTGACATGAGGGATTCACGTGTGTATCCAGGAGGGAGTGGAAGGGATAGAGGGGATGGTAGGAGGGTTAATATAGGTGGGGCTGGAGTTGGGGGGAATGGGTTTTGTTGGGATGGGGTAGGAGGATTGGGTGTAAGGAGAATATGAGTAGGAGGGGGATGGATATCGGCAGTCACTTTGAGTGTGAGGGGAGCGGGAGTTGTAGAATTTGAAGGTGGATGAGTATTAGTTTGGGACTCGATTATGTAGTTCTGGATATCTTCAAGAGTTTCTGTAGTGGAGTTGGTTGGGGAGTTTTGTGAGATAAAGGTTTTCTTGTGAGGGGGGGGAAGAGAAGTCTGGTGTCTGAAGAATAGGGGCAAAGGAAGGTGGAGGTGATTGTGGGGTAGGGGAAGAGGGGGTGGAACGTTTATTCTGTCTGCTGCAGATAGTGCGGAGAGGGAGAGGGGAAGGTGTTGGGGCTGTAGTAGAGATTGGAGTGTCTGGATTTAGGATGGCAAAAGAATTTGGGGCTGTAGTAGAGATTGGAGTGTCTGGATTTAGGATGGCAAAAGAATTTGACTGGGGAAGGTAGGAGGTAGAAGAGGGGAAGTTAGATGGAGGGGGATTAGGTTTAGGAGAGGGTGTAGGAGCTTGGGAGGTAGGGGGAGTGGCAGAGTGAGCGACATTACTGGAGTAGGGGGTAAGAGAAAAACCTCGTCAACGTGCTTCCTGTCTGGCTTCACGTAGAGTGAGTCTAAGTCTGAATCTGAGAGTTACTACCTCAGACTCAAATTTGCAGGCCAGGCAGCCTCTATAAAATACATTATGAGGGCCACCACAGTTTGCATATGTGCGTGATTGTGCAGAGCAGTTTGATCGAGTATGGCCAGGTTGGGCACATAGGGGGCATCTGGCTGTGGAATGGCAGTGTTTGGCTGGGAAGGTCATGTCTACGGAAAATAATTTTGGCAATGTTAATGGATTTCTTACGATTTCCTCTGGGAGGAATGGAGTAGCATTGTACTGATGTCGTATCATAGTCCGTGAGACAGGCAAGTAAGTCTTCTCCACAATCTGACCAAGCTTTGTCATAGATTGGGTAATCTGTTGTGGAGATAGAAACAGTTCTGGTGCAAGTATTGAGGGTTGGATGAGGTTCTGTAGGGATGGGGATTACCATATAGATCAGTTAGTTTTGCTAATGCTATAGCTTGGTTTTTAGATGTTACTGTGACGAGACGGGAGTGCTCGGGTCAGCTACAGAGACTTAGCTTTCTTGTTTTTGGAGGCATTGCTGGAAGAGAGGGTGTTTTTAGAGTAGGGAGCTGTGGGAGGGATCACGAAAAATCGATCTCATTTGACTGGGCTAAATAGAGTATTTAGGATTCTTGTAGAGGTGGGGGCAGTAGAAGGGCAGGGACGTGTGGAGGAGGGAGTAGTGTTGAGGGGGTAGTGTTATGAGGAGGTGGTCAATAAGGTTGTAAGGTAGTAATAAGGGGAGATGGGGTGGTTGATGAAGAAGGTTGTGGGAGTAAAGGTGTTGAAGTTGAGCATGTTGGGAGAGTAGAAATGTCTCCTGGGGGTTGGTTGTTGATTAGGGTGGATACTGTACTAGTAGGCATTGAGGAGGGGGTAGATGTTGCAGTGTTCGGAGCCGTGGTCAAAGGAGAGCCGGGATTGGGGCTATTTGATGAAGGGGCAAGCCTCATTGCCTCTAAAAGTGGGATTACCTCTTCATTATTGGCCATCATAAGCCTGAAGTATGTTGGGGAGAAAAAAAAACAGTCTCCGCCTCAGGGTCCCCTTGAGGGGTAAGGGCCAGGTAAGGCAGGGGAATACCATGCCCATGGCTCCCTCAGGCCGTTCAGGACAGGTACAGTCAGCCTTTCATCCTTTCTGCACGGCTCTCATACCTTAGGAGGTAGATAGTAGAAGGGATTGGTGAAGGTACTGAAACAAAAAGTATGAGAGGAAAAAAAGACCATGCAAAATTAATTGAGTCGATGGCTGAGTCCCAAGGTTGAGGAGTTCCCCATCATTGGGTCTCAGTCTCCACCTCCTAAGCCCCCCCACGACAACAACGGGCAAAGGATTGGGGGGGGGGGGGGCAGGCATTGGATTAATCCATACAAATGATGAGTAAATACCATGGAAATGATGTCTACTGTATGTTTTATTCCATTAAAAAAATGTAATTTGGTTAATATGGGACCAAAAAAAGAATGTTTGTTACCCATTATGTTTTTTCTGCCTCCTTTTCTCAGGAAAGAAAAAAACAACAAAAGTTCTTATACAAACTTGAATTTACTTTATATGCATTACAGTTTATACCAAATCTACCATATGCACTACCAAAGAAATCTCTTGAATAAATTTTGAAAGTGCAATTGACCTTTCTACCAATTTTGTCTTATTTCTTCTTGCTTAACTGCATACTTTCTATTTTAATGAATTAGTATCTGTAGCATTTTCTTGAAACAAAGCAATGAAGCAAATCCATGGTGATACTGAATAATGGTTTAATGGTTTTGATATAAAAACATAGTCTTTTTATATAAACAGAAAGGAATACATTTCTAAAATGTACATAGTCTACTCCATGTAGATACAGCCTAATTAGTAGAAGTACAAAGTTTTATCTCAATGATCTACACCAGGGGCTTTCAACATATAATTTTAAACATCCATTATAACATATTTAATAAAGTATAACATGCTACTACATTTCCACAAAAAAGTTTTTTTTTTCCAAAGTAAATTACTACCCTTAAAAGGAAAAAAACAAAAAAAAATGAAGATACTGAAGACCCCTGACCTAACCAGAAGTGAACAACTAGAATGACCAAAAGCAATATTTGTACTGCATAGGCATTTTTTTTATTTTTTTTATTTATGGGGTTTTATCTTTTTATTTCTAGGAAACTACACTATATATTCTATTTTTTCAACTGCAATACCATTTTTTCAGGTCTCACATTTAAAAAAGTAAACTGTATCAAACTGTCAACTTTCTATAGATTAATATTCGCCACGGATACGCCTGACAAGCTTGATATCCTTTGGGTAGAGTGTGACTCTCTTGGCATGTATGCTGCAGAGGTTAGCCATTTCCAAAAGGCCAATAACATATGCTTCTGCAGCTTCTTGGAGAGCCATCAATGCCATGGACTGCAGCCTGAAATATGACACAAGTATTCACATTACCATTATTATGGTTGAAGGTTAACACAAATAAATGTGCTAGACATATTCAGGCAAAAAAAAAAAGGGTAAAAATGAGTTAATGATTAGAACAAAATGTGTTAAGGCCCGTCAGTGGGTGACTAGATCAAATGGAAGGTATCTATGTGTCTCAGGATGGAGAACAAATTGTCAAGAGAAAAAGCAGGGGTTTCAATGAGGATGTCCAACAGGCTGGGGGATCAGGCAAGAGAGGACAAGTGGGGAAAGGCAGAGGTATGAGCTGCAGTTAAGTGGGGACATGACAACAGAATGTGTGGGAATGTAAGATAAACCATTATAATGTAATGAACAGTTAATAAGGATAGAAATGGGTGTCAGGGGTGTAAGAGAAGAAGAACCTGATAAATAAGACAAGGGACTAGAGGAAGGAGACAGATGTCCAAGGAGCAGAGGAAAAGATTGGTGTAGGTGAGAATGCAGAAG
This sequence comes from Penaeus chinensis, assembly GCF_019202785.1. Lineage (NCBI taxonomy): Eukaryota > Metazoa > Arthropoda > Malacostraca > Decapoda > Penaeidae > Penaeus > Penaeus chinensis. The sequence continues at coordinate 12,553,095 of NC_061832.1, forward strand.
AAGATGGGAGGGGCAGGCAACAGAGAAGTGGTTCAGATTGGAGTGTATGCAATCAGAATGGCAAAAGAAACTGACTGGGAGAGAGAGAGAGGGGGGGGGGGGGTTGAGGTGGAATGGTAAAGGATAGGGGGAAGAGATTTTTGGGGAGACACAGACACATTTGGAAAGAAGGGAGAGGTGTGGAGGGAAGGACAGCATTGGAGTAGCCAGTGAGAGAAATTCATCATCTTTGTGCCTCCCAGTATGAATGTTGAATGTGACAACTGCTAATGCACTCCAACTTATGGGTAGGGCAGTTCCAATAAAATACAGTATGAGAACCCCAACAATGGGCACACATCTGTGATTGTGCAGAACAATTTGAAAGGTAATGACCAGGGAGTACTGTGCTTGGGGGTTCCTGAGGATATTTAGGACTGGTGCACAGCCAGCCTTTTGTCCACTTAGCAAGGATTTTATACATAAGGAACTGGATCGAAGGGGTTGGAGAAGAGAAGTAAAAGGAAAAGGGAAGACGACCATGCAAAATTGGTTGAACCAAGGGCTGAGGTCCAAGGCAGGGGTTATCCTTACATTGGGCATCAGCTCCCATCTCCTGCACACCCCAATGATAACAACAAGAATAAGATTGGGGGAGTGCTATCATTATCATTATGATTAGTATTTTCATAACCATTATTAATCTTATTATTATTAATGGCATTTAACACTATTATTATAATCATTATCATGAATATATTCAAAATGGTAATCATTAATATTGGTATGTTGCTATTTAT
>NC_061832.1:12553973-12558973 GCF_019202785.1 Penaeus chinensis
ACACATTTAGAAAAGGATAAAATGAGAATAATTTTTTAAACAATACAAGAGATGTTTTTGACCAGTTTTCGACTACATATCCATTTTTTGCCCAGAAATACATGAAATATGTTTATTGATGAAGTTTATAATCAAAACCGGCAAATACATGTCTAGAAATTTTCTACATGTATATTTTTTAAAATATACATACATATATGTTGTATATACATAAAAAAGTACCACACCCCAAAACACACACACCCAAACCCCACACACACACACATATATAAAAAATTTTAATATATATATATATATATATATAAAATTGTGGTGTTGTATGTGTGTGGTGTGTGTGTGGTGTGTGTGTTTTATACACATAAAACATATAGATATATATGTATAAAAATAATATAATATATATGGGTGTGTGTGTTGGTTTTGTGTGTGTGTGTGTGTGTGTGTTTTGTGTTTGTGTTTTAATAAAATTATAAAAAATAAAATTATGTATATATAAATATAAATAAAAAAGAAAGAAAATACTATACATGTATTTCCCGGGTTTTCGATTATATTTCATCAATAATAATGTGTTGTGTGTGTTTGTGTTTTGTTTTTTTTAATATATATAAATATATATATTATAAATATTATTATATATATGTGTGTGTGGGGTTTTGGTGTGTGTGTGTTTTTAATGTAATAAATAAAATATATATATGTGTTGTGGTGTGTGTGTGTTTTTTGTGTGGTGTGTGTGTGGTGTGTGTGGGGTGTGTGTGTGTGTGTGTGTGTGTGTGTGTGCGCGTGCGTGTGTTTGTGTGTGTGTATGTGTAAGTCTCTGTATATGTGAGTGTTCAATTATATCCCTTTTTTATCCTTTTACCATTCAGATACATAAATACATGTAAATATGCATATCTACGTGTTTCCTTCCATCATTGACCAAGGCGGCGGCGAGGCTGAACTCCACAGATTGGCAGCCAATGACCGTCACCTCCTATTAAGCACGAGGCGTGGAAGGCATTCAGCCCATTGACACTATTCAGGTGCACGCTATATACCAACGAACTTCCATAAAGGAGGGGCTCCGTCGCCGCGCGTTTTAATGGCAATTACACAATCTGTGTTTGGAAAGTATATTTGCTCTCGCACAAGGCCCTCCTGACCCCATGTCCGCCCATGAATAAGCTGTCTATCCACTTGCCTTTCAGCTGGACCCATAGTCTGTGGAGGTCCTTTGGGCCGACGCCGGTAATTCCCTTCTATTTAGGGATTGACCTTGGCAACACGTTCAGTATTTGTCCTTGTTTGAAAGGGGTGTTAGCAAATCTGCCGTGTGTGTGTGAGCACACACACTAATATATATATATATATATATATATATATATATATATATATATATATATATATATATATATATATATATATTTATATGTATATGTATATATATACATATATATATGTATATATAAATATATATTTATATACACTTTTTTTTAACAGCCATTCATTCCACTGCAGGACATAGGCCTCTCTCAATTCACTATTGAGAGGTTATATAATAGCGTCACCCTTGCCTGATTGGATGCCCTTCCTAATCAACCGCGGTTCGGCGCACTAACACTTGTGCCACGGCGGCGATTTCCCCTACGACACCTGCGTTTGACTTCTCAAGGCGATATGTTATTTTCTCGGTCTCGAGCCAGCAGTCAGTGCACAGGCATTTTTACTACCGCCGCGACGGGGAATTGAACTCGGGACCACAAGGGTTGGAGTCCAGTGCTTTAACCACTAGACCTTCATATATATGTGTGTGTGTTTGTGTGTGTTTGTGTGTGTTTATGTGTGTGTGTGTGTGTGTGTGTGTGTGTGTGTGTGTGTGTGTGTGTGTGTGTGTAAATTATATAGATTCAATCTCTCTCTCTCTCTCTCTTTACACACACACACACTCATCTATTTCTCTCAGTATATATATATATACTGTATATATACTCACAAACACATACACACATACACGCACACACATATATATATGTGTGTGTGGGGGGGGGGGGTATATATACAGTATATATATATATATATACATATATGTAAATATATGTATACATATACATATATATACATATATGTAAATATATGTATACATATACATATATATACATATATACTTATACACTTACACTGTATTTATTGAAAATGAGACGACAGTTTATGGCTTCGTTTACACTCTGCAATCCGACCATGCAATTCAACCATGCGCCTGTTGCAAGCTAATTGGGTTGCTTAGATGCAGTCCAAAACATCATTATTGCATGATTGATTGTTACTATTCCTATAAGTGTGGTTCGCATGATTTGATTTTGAGTTGTAAACATTATATTCTGTTGACACGTGTTTGTGGTGTCTTTATGTTTGTGTATATACTTGTTTGTTGTGTGTGTGTGTGTGTGTGTTTGTTTGTGTATTTATGCGTGTGTGTTGGTATCCGTTTATAATATGTACGTGCATACTTACGTAAATGTATCTAAATCCTTATCTAACCACACAAACACACATAAAGACACACACAAACACACACACACACACGCACACACGTACACAAAATCATCCCCTAAAAAATTACATATACCCTCGCAACAACTTCAGACGACTTCAAACACTACTATGTCCAAGACCCAAAGTACGCACCGAGTTGTGATATACCCCACCTTATCACTCCTTATCGCATTACTGACGGAAACGTTATTACCACTAACTACTCAGCTAGTTTAGGGCTCCGTAAAGCACCGGGAGAAGAGTTCGTTATCGAAGAGTTGTCATTGGCCGGCGGACTGGTGACGAGACAGGGGGCCCCTCGTCAGTGATGGAATTGTGGAGATCGACAATGATTTTTTTTTTTTTTTTTTTTTTTTTTTTTTTTTTTTTTTTTTAAATCTGTCTGTACTACGTCCATTTTGTTTTCTCTGTATGTGTATCTATGTCTGTCTCTTTTTCTTTCTTTCTCTCTCTCTTTATATTCATATAAGTATATTATATACATTATATCTATTTATACATATACTTATTTATATACACATATATGCATGATTAAACACACAAATGCACACACACTAATACATACAACATATATAACACATACAATTTTAAATATTCACAAACTGGGAAAGAAATTTTGGAAAAAAATATCTATCAAAATGACATTTGGATCTCCCTGAGAAAAGTTTGGTTTAGGCCAGTCCTAAAGGACGCCTTTAGTTCAAAATGCGGTGTTCGAAATCCCGTCGTGAGGCTGAACCCACGAAAACCAAGCCTGCCCGCTGGGACGAGTAAAAAAGAAAAAACCAAAAATTAAAACCCTAAATCAGGGTTGCACTGTTTTTTCAAACTTAGGGAAAAAATTTTTTAAACCAAAGAATTGTTATTGTGAAAAACAAATCGGAAAATGACTTGAGGATAGCTTGTTTAAAGATTTTGTTTAACAAGTTTTCTGATTTCAAAAGTAAGACGGGCCCATTATGGTAGTTTTAAAAGTTTTGGCTGTCTTTATTAACTTTGGTTTAATTGTAGGTTTGGAAAAAAACTTCGAAAAAAAGGAAAATTAAATTCCCTTTTTTTCCAGAAACAGGGTGGATGGGTACTCATTCGAATGCCGGAATAAGTTTTTTCCCCTGGCTTTTCCCTTTGAAAGTGAGGGGTCGGATGTGAATAAGGTTTTCCCTGAAGTGTGAACAATACAAAAAGAGCAGAGAAAATTGGGGGGCCCGGAGGAGAAAAGAAAACGGATTTTTTGGGGTGTTTACCGGAGCCCCAAAGGGGAAAAGGGAGTAAAGGCGGGGGTCTGGGTGTTTTTTCCAAGCTGCCCCTCCCAAATAGGGAGAATGGACGGGAAATGCGGGTGGTGGAAAGAAAACCCCAAAAAAAAATTTTTTGGTTTTGTGGGGGGAACAAGGAAAAAGACAGAATGTTTAGCCCTGAAGCGGGAGATTAAATAAAAATTGTCCCAAATGGGGTTTATTTCCCCATGCCTCACAGAAAGGAGGGTTCCCGAAAAAGGAAAAAGGGGAAAATTTGGAAAGAACTAGATGAACCCCTTGGATTTGTTTCCAAAAGGAAAAAAGCCCCAAAATAATTGGTGGGGGATTTTAAACCCGGAAAATTTTTGGTGGGGAAAAAGTGGGGGGGAAGGATAGGAAAGAAATGGGTATGGTCCACGAAATGATGAGGGCCCAACCCATTTAAAAAGGGGCCCGCCCATCACATAGACATGGCTGTGATAAACACCTTTTAGTAAGCGTGAGTCACACAAGGTCACATACACAGGTGGAAGCAGGTGTACTCAGATTAATTACATCCTATGCTGCAGGGTGCACTTGAAGGAAGCCAGAGATTGCAAGGTCCGTCCAGGTGAAAGTGTGGCAAAAGAACACCATGCAGCCATTGGGAAAATGAAGCTGACGAGCCGAAGGAGAAGAGAGGTATTGAACGTATTGCGGGCAAAAGCAAAGAAATTGCTTGGAAGAAGAATGGAGACAAAGAAACACAGATCTGAGGAGCAAGATTTTGTTCAAGAAAAACAGGGCAAAGGTGGCAGTAGCGACAGCTAAGAAAGAAGCGAATGAGAAGATGTATGAGGGGGGGGGGGGGCATGGTGTATATAGTGGTAAACCAGAGGGATTGGGCAGCAAAGACTGTACAGCAAATCAGGCTGATAAAGGACGCTGAGGATGAAGTGTTGACCACCGAGGGGGTGCTGCAAAGATGGAAAGACTATTTCGAAGAGCTGATAAATGTTGTAAACCCGCAGGGAAATGAGAGAGGAAAATGGAATGATGGCAGAAGTAGTGGTTGCAAGAGTAACAACATTCCTAAGGAAGCATGTATAAGCCTAGAAGAAGCAGGGGTTGGATACTTGACATCCCTATTCAACAATTCCTTGCAGGGGGGAGAGATTGCCAGAGCGGAGAAAAAGCACATTGGTACCCATTTACAAGAACAAAGGAGATGCAGGATTGTGGTAA
>NC_061832.1:12561473-12566473 GCF_019202785.1 Penaeus chinensis
AACAGCTATTTTATTCTTATTCACGTCTCATTATTAAAAGCAACAAAGGATGATCAACATCAACATTCAATGTTTCCTTTTTGTAGATGAAACAATACCAGTGATATATAACAATCCTCCCTGACCTGGCCTCGAACCTAGGTCACTCCGGATATGAGACCAGAGGGCCAGTACTAAACCAACCATGCCACGCGACCCACTAAAAGGAGTGTGCAACTAGGATCTAAGTACCTCCATAGACATTACCTATCTACTCCTACATGAGTAATGACAGGTTTTACACACACTCCCCGTGGGCACTCGGTGGAAATTGGTTTAGAAATTCGGAACCGAAGTCACATACTGAGGTATATGAGGTCAGCAACGAGGCAGAGGAATCTCCTCGGACGCGGCTCAACGGCCTGTTGCCCCCCCCCCCTCCCCCATTTAGGTTTGTTTGCTTTTCTGAAGAAATGGTCATTAATTTTTCGTCATATCTTTATTTAAACAGGTTTATTTCGTTTAAACCGCCGTTTAGACGTCCAATCGGCAGAGGTATCTGTGAAAAAGAAACGTGTTATTGGTATGACATTAGAGTTGTATAACGATTCATCAGTATATCAACATTTATATCATATACTCGATTAGATAATACATTCACATGCACACACGTACTTATAAATGCGGAAAAGAAAAAAAATGGATAGATATAGAAAGATGTAGAGTCTAAAGGCGTGTGAGTACACGCATGTCTTCCCGTATCTAACGAGCCCAACAAACAGCCGAGGGCGTACCGGTTGTGCGTGCCGCACCACTCGTCGTTCCAGGCGAAGCCGAAGGCGGCGCGCAGTTCCACGCAGTCCTCGTCCGCGTGGCCGCCCGACCCGCTCGGCTCGTTCGTGTGGAAGCTGCGAGAAAGGAAGCAGATCTGTTTCTACATTATCTATCTATCTATCTACACACATGCATATATATATATATATATATATATATATATAGACACACACACACATATGTACACACTTATTAACAGTTATAGCAACTGTTTCTTAATCATCTCTAGCTACTGGAAAATAGAATCTTCCCTTCTGGAAATATTTTTTGAAGAATTACTCCTTCTAAGATGTATGCTCAAGAGTAAAAGAATCCTGCATGACAGAAGCTCAGGGGAGGATTCAAGGCAAAGCCTGGGCCGTTTGGCCCAGTTAAGAGAGATTCCTGCACCGACTTTGTGTAGGACGACGTTGAGGCGTCCGCCCACGCGAAGGTCCCCTCCGCCACGCCGTCGCTCAGCCGATCCACGCGGAGCCCGGCAAGAGGCTTGCATGAAGACATTCATTTCTCTATTCATCTAATTATCACTCGGGAGAATCAACAGGCTTATCACAGACCCCTTCTCACCCGCCACGAAGTCCTGTTCCTCCTGGCTCCTGACGGAGGCCAGGACGCTCCCCGGACCCGGCAGAAGTTCCAGCCGTCGCCAGAAGTCCCGGACTCGTCGCTTACGAGGAAGCACGAGGACCCGAAGGGCGTCCAGCCGACGGGACACGAAGGCGCTGTGGGTGGTGGTTCCGTGGCGGCGGCGGTTGTGGTGGGTGCCACGGTGGTCGAGGCGGATGTGCTGGGGGCTTCTTCGCTGGAGGCTGCTATGGCGGGTGCACCCGAAGTTTCCGAGGCGGGGGAACCTGAAGTTTCCGGGGCGGGGGCACCTGAAGTTTCCGGGGCGGGGGCACCTGAAGTTTCCGTGGCGGGGGCACTTGAAGTGGGCACCGAAGGTTCACAAGTCGAGTTGGCGGGGCTCAGGTAGGCCTGAAGGAGCGCTGAGTCTGGCGGCAGAGAGACGAACAGAAGTGACAACGAAACCCTCACCCTCCGGCGTCACGCTCTCTCTCTCTCTCTCTCTCTCTCTCTCTCTCTCTCTCTCTCTCTCTCTCTCTCTCTCTCTCACACACACACACACACACACACACACACACACACACACACACACACACACACACACACACACACACACACACACACACACTCATTCTCTCATTTTCACTGTCTCCCCCTCTCACCTCTCTCTCTTCTCTCCCTCTTCTCCCTCTCCTCTTTCTCTCTCTCTCTCATGTACATAACTTACTTGTCTGGATGGGAACGAGAGAGCACGACAGTCTCCCTTGCCTCTGGTACTCAACCTTCACCATTTTACCGTCTGCTTCCAGGCAGTCCACGCGCTTGTACAGAGTTCCAATAAACCAGGTCTGTCAAAGGCAAAAATCTTTTATTATTTCTCCAGTATATACCTTACTCATACATACCTACTGTACATATGTCTCTGTGTGTAAATAGATATAGATATGCAGATTCAAATATTTCCAGAACCCTTATGCTGGCCGCTAGAAGCCCTGAATCTTCTATGCGCTTGCTCACAGACCTTACTGGTAGTGACTGAGCAGGCGACTTGTGAGCAGGAAACCCACGGCTGCCCGTCGGCTTCGCTCGGACATCCCACCTGCAGTCCGATGTCACATTCCTGCCGCAGCTTCACCGAGTGCGCGGCCTATGGAAAGGCAATCAAAATGATAAAGAGAGAGGGATAAAGAGAGATAGAGAGAGAGAGAAAGAGAGAAAGGGAAATAGAGAGAGAGAGAAGGGGGGAGGAGGGAGGGAGAGGGGGAAGTGTGTCCTGGGAGAAGAAATATAATCACAAGAGCAGAGAAAAAATAAAAGCGGACAAGATTCTCCCACTAACTGAAATTAGGAGAAGGAAAGCAGCAAATTGTTTGAGCGAGCCCATCGTTTGGGCCGACCTGTGACGTCACGAGTTGGTCTGATGTCGATGTATGGTCATAGAATATGTTGAATAGGATTTTAAGAGTAATTATTTGTATAATTTCACCATATCAAAAAGAAAAATATGAATATTCCTAGATGAAGAGGTTGCCAACCGTGTAATACAATTCTTTCCTGACTATGAGTTACCTTGCTTAATTATATATATCATATATTCCCATCTGCCATGAAAATGAAGACAAACCAGAAGTGCTTGTTCCCGTGAGCTGCAGTCTAAGAAGCTGCAATAAATTTTTAAAAAAATCAAGGTTGTTTGCTAGCCAAATGGACATACTCTTAGTGAGAACCGGTTTTAATCCATCCTCGGAAGAAAATGAAAATCAGAGAACTGTAAGTGCTAACAGAATCAAGCAATCAACTGTTTACAACAAGTAATCTGCTGTTCCCAATAAGCAATCAGCTGTTTACAACAAGCTGTTTACAACAAGAATCAGCTGTTTACAGTACGCAGTCAGTTTTTTTTTTTTTTTTTTTTTTTTTTTTTTTAATCAGCCTCTTGATATTTTTAAGGGCAATTCACCAGCTCAAGCCGTTAGAAATAGATTTAATTATATTTTTTCTGTATTGGGTCCAATATTTTATTTTATAGTACACACACACACACACACACACACACACACACACACACACACACACACACACACATGTATATACGACATCCGCGATGGTCCAGTAGTTAGAGCACTGGACTCCGACCCTCGTGATCCCGAGTTTAATTCCTCGTCGCGGCGGTTGTAAAATTGCCTGCGCTCTGACTGCTGGCTCGAGCCCGAGAAAATGACATATCGCCTTGAGAAGTCAAAACGCAAGTGTCATAGGGGAAGTCACCGCCGTGGCACAAGTGTTATATATATATATATATATATATATAGAGAGAGAGAGAGAGAGAGAGAGAGAGAGAAAAAAAAAAAAGAGAGAAAGAGTGAGAGGATGTGGGATATGGCTCTAGCCTTGGATTTGAGAGAGACTGTTCTTGGAAATCTTCAGACTGGATTCGTTCAAAAGCAGTCAGGAGTAACCCAATAGTTTTTATTTTCTGTTCTTTTATTTCCCCTGATGCGTTTTTTTTTTTTTTTTTCTGTTTGACTCGCTGGTATTTTTCTTTTTCTTTTTCAAAACAAAATGTTCCTTAGAGTTATATTGTATTACTCATGACGGCTGGCTTTCTTACAATCCTTGTAGCAACTCCTTGCCAAAACTCTTTTCTCTGTCTTTCTTTCTCTTTCTTTTTCTGCTTTTCACTGATATTCCATGCATCTGCATCTTACGGTATCATATGAGAGGAAATATTAAACAGTTTAATGTATCTTTATCAACATTTTCATATTTCAGTACAATATGTCGTTCATATATATCCAGATATTTGTTGCAGCCATTATTTCTCCACATGCTATGTATTATGATGGCATCCCATGGATTTCTTAAGATATTAAATAGGTAAATTCTGCTATAGTACTTTGCAAGGTAGTCAGACCAAATTCACATGGTTACCATTTACTTCTGTGCCAGGTGGATCAGGCAAAAGCAATAGAACTCGTATGTTAAATTAACTATAACTATTCGTGCACGACAACATCTAATTTCGAGTTCTTGTCCGGAAGTTCAGGGAAGTTGGCGGCGGGCGTCAGGGGCCGACGGGGGCGGGCCGCAGGAGACGCTGCTCGGGTCCAAGTACTCTGCGAGGAGCTGCTCGTCTGTGGGGGGAGAGGAAGTGCCGTGTTAAGAGGAGCTCTTTATGAGAAATGTTGAAAAGGTATGAGTGAAAGGGATTCAGCATCGTTGCGTGGCGATGCTGCATCATCGGAATCGTGTAACAGATTTCTACATCGTAGAATTATTCATTATTATCTCTGTCTCTAGTTTCTCGTTGCTCTCCAGGTGGATTTATGTTTCTTTCTGCGCCTCTCTATCCTTGATTTTTTTTTTCTCCTTCCTTTCTCTCTCTCATGTACAAAACTTACTTGTCTGGATGGGAACGAGAGAGCACGACAGTCTCCCTTGCCTCTGGTACTCAACCTTCACCATTTTACCGTCTGCTTCCAGGCAGTCCACGCGCTTGTACAGAGCTCCAATGAACCAGGTCTGAGACACGAAAAGGAAGATTATATATTTGTATATAAATGTATTATTTGCGTGTGCGTGAGTGATTTTATCTATTGATTTATTGTATTTTGTTTTATTTC